>NW_026063251.1:225000-525000 GCF_024362695.1 Pectinophora gossypiella
AGGGGCGGGTGTATACGGAGGTTGCCCCAAGCGAAAGAGGGTAACCAACATGGGGGCACACGCCACAGTTTTTCAGGCCGAGATGTATGCCATTATTGATTGTGTGCACCAAAATTTGGGGAACACAAACAGTAACATTCTCATACTGTCGGACAGCCAGGCTGCTCTTAAGGCAGTAGCGGCGACTGAAGTAGACTCATTACTCATTCTAGAGTGTATAGATAGTCTGAATAAGTTGGGGGCCTCAAACTCGGTAACATTAGACTGGGTCCCAGGGCACTCTAACATTAAAGGCAACGAAATTGCTGACGAACTTGTGAGAGAGGGATCGGGAACAAGTATAATCGGACCCGAACCTTTCTGCGGGATCTCGAAAAGCACCTCTAGATATCATCTGGGGGGGTGCAACTAAGAAATGAATCCAAGGAATTTTGGCCCAACTCAGTTGGCCTGAAACATTCAAAGCAGCTGATTAGACCTTTTTCTAAGAAATTCTCATCAGAAATCCTTACTCTCACTAGGGGGCAGGTTAGGATTTTAATAAGGCCCTCACGGGGCATTGCAGACTCAATAAGCACATACACAGAATGGAGCTGACCGAGTCTCCTTTATGCAGATTCTGCTTAGGGGAAGATGAGACGCCACTACATCTGCTGAGCTGTGCAGCTGTGAGGCTCTCATACATAGTAGAAGCCGTACACTTGGGGACTACATAATGGACCCCCAGGAAGTCATGCAACTTTCTCCCAAAAAGACGTTGGATCTCTTCGAATGGATCGGTCTAGAGGAGAATTTTTAAATGTAGGGATTTAGGTCACAACATATCTGACAAGGTCGCAGTGATCTCGCGGGCTGCATTCAGTTCGGCCTTTACAATTCTCAAATAATAAATAAATAATACCCAAATCTATACCGTTCCTTTAATATAATCCTTAATATTCAAATTAAAAGTACGCAGACGAAGTCGCGCGTACCAGCTAGTTATCAATAAAACCAGTTATCGCTAGACTGTCTTTTCGTTAATACATCCCAGGGACCTTTTCAAGGAAAATTATTTTTAATAATAGTGCTTTTTTTTATTCTCACGCTGGCCAGAAGTTTTCATGGTAAACAACTCAACTTCAGCAGCGGTGATACGATTATTGAGAATGACTTTCGCAACACACGGCCACTGTGATGATTTCCGACAATGGCACACCATTCGTTTCGAGTGAGATGCAAGATTTTTTAAAGGCAAATAATATTCGACATGTGACAACTGCGCCGTACCATCCGGCTACAAATGTGTTAGCTGTACGGATGGTACAAACAGTCAAAGACAAGTTACGTAAAATGGATGAAATGCCATGGGATGTTAAGATAGAAAGAAAGAAACATTTATTACTTCCGGACACCACAGACACAGACAGACAGGTACATTCAATTTAACACAGGACAGAAACCACACGGAAATCAATAAGTACACAGACAAAAAAAATAAATATCCAAAACAAAAAGAAAAACAAACCAATAATAAAACTAAGAATACTAAATGCAACGCAAAGATTCCAAATATGTTGCTGGGATTGAGACTCACCCCATGCAAAACCACAAATAAAAGTCCAGCAGAACTTATAATAAAGAGACGGCTACGTACTTTATTGGACACCCTTCACCCAGATAATAGACAACATAAAATGATAGAAAAACAAGTGACAAATAATCAAGAGAAGAAACACCGTGAAACAAGCATATGACAGAAAGTAATGTACAAGAATTATAGCAAAAATGGACCTAGGTGGTTATCAGGTCGAGTGAATAACAAGTGTGGACCATCCAGTTATTGTATTAAGACATATAATGGAGTCCTTGTATACCGACACATTGATCAGATGATTAAGGTTTCTACTCCAAAGACCAGGCCTGAGGAGGGGGAAAGGACAGAGCTAACTACAGAAAGAACTGGGGAAGATGATTATACAAATACTCAGAGCCAGAGTCACTCATGAGTCAGTGTCATGACACTGACTCATGAGTCTGACAGTGAGTCACAAGACATCATACAGATTCCAGATGCAGACCAGTGGGCAGAGATGTTAGGCATTCCTCCAGTGCTAGAGCAAACTACGTCAGCTGGAAAAATCAGAAATAGACTAAGGGCCCATGATAGATCTTCATACGAGAGGCCATCTTCATCGAATAATATTGATTATATGTATTAACGTTATATTACATGGTGCAATGAGGTTTACATTAATGATTCAGTTTGTTAATTAGAAGTTAAAGTTTATTTTTGTTATATCACAAATGGTATTTAAGTTCGGTTAATGGTTTAAAATATGATTGTTGAAAATTACATGTTTAGAGGCAATTTATGTTTTGAGTATATGCTTACTTAGGGGGGAGGTATGTAGTGTATATGTAGCGCATCCGTCCGATCATGACCTATGCAGGGGTAGTTTTCGCTCATGCGAGTCCCTCTCAAATCCACCGTCTGCAGGTAATACAAAATCGTTTCATGCGGAAAGCCACGGGAGCTCCGTGGTTCCTTCGCAATGAAAATCTGCACATTGACCTAGGTCTGCCAACCATTGCCCAATGGCTCAAATTAGCTTCCAAAGGTTTTTTCGATTCTGCTCCGCACCACCCAAATCCCGTGGTAGTTGCGGCTTCCGAATACATCCCGCTTAGGGACGGTACTGAAAAGTATCGGCGTCCGAAGGACGTAATATACGATCCCGACGACCCGATTACTCTAGCCATAGAGGCAGCCAATCAGTTCGCGACACCAAACACTTCAGGACCCCGATACCGACCCCGCCGGCGTGGTCGACGATTTCCCTCATTCAGCGCTTATCGCTATCGACCCACTAGGGTCGATTAATTCTTTCAAATATTTTTCCTCTCAGACGACCTGAGCCGAGGTTCGCGCCCAACTGGGCACCCTCAGGCCTGTTGTCTTAAACGTTGTACCGGGTGAGAGCCTTCAGAGCTCTCCATTTGTCCGGCCAAGTAGTTAATGCCATCTGCGGTAAATCTACAATAAGTCACGTCAAAAAAAAAAAAGTGTATTATGTAGCATCTTAAGGAGCTCACTCGGTGGCCGCTGGGGATAATGGTCCGCGTCTACTCCAGTCGATTACGCGGCTGATAAACTTCTTGCTCAGTGGTCAACTCAACCCCGATGTCTGCCCATTCATGTATGGGGCTTCTTTATGTGCCCTAACGAAAAAAGATGGGGGCATAAGACCTATTGCCATAGGGAACACTTTCCGTCGAATCGCAGCTAAGGTGGGTTGCATTTCTGTGAAAAACGAAATGGCATCCTTCTTGCAACCTCATCAACTGGGTTTTGATACCCGACTTGGCTGCGAAGCGGCTATTCATGCCACCCGCCACTTTGTTTCGGACATAAGGAACGCGGACTGTGTGGTTGTTAAGGTGGATGTGAAGAATGCCTTTAACAGCCTGGAGAGGGATGTTTTTCTCGACAAGGTACGGGAAAAAATGCCGTCGTTGTACCCGTACCTATTCCAAGTTTAATCCACTGAGAGCAATCTATTCTACCAGAATAGTATGCTGAAGTCGCAGGTGGGAGCTCAACAGGGGGACCCTTGGGGTCCACTTGTCTTTAGTTTAGCAATCCACACTGCCATTGAGCAACTGCAATCCCCCCTTAACCTTTGGTATTTAGACGACGGAACTATTGGAGGGGTGGCTGATACTGTCGAGAGGGACTTGGCTGTTTTGCTTCCTCGGCTGCACGAGATGGGGCTGGAGGTGAACGCTCAGAAATGTGAGATTTTTCCCTGTAGCGATGAGGCGCGCGCTTCTTTGGCTCGCTTCCAGGTTTTGTTTCCCGGTATTATGGAGATCGATAGGGAGAGTTTTAATCTTTTGGGTTCTCCCATCTTTATAGACGCGGTCCCCAAAGAATTGGAGGCCAAGAGGCAATCCCTTAAATCCTCATTTAAGCGGCTAAGGCATCTGCCGGCGCACGTTGCGCTCACTCTTATGCGCCTATGTTTTTCAGTGCCTAAGCTGACGTACCTGGTTCGCACTTGTCCCACATGGTTATTCCCAGAGCAGTCAGATGCGGTCGACGACGTCATTAGGGAGTGAGTCATTGGAAGGCATTTTAAATGTGAGTCTTAACGGAGATAGCTGGGTGCAGACGGGGTTGCCTATCCGGCACGGAGGGTTGGGGATCCGTCGCATGCGTGATATAGGTGTAATGTCGTATGTTCAGTAGGAGTCACTGGGAAGGGTGATTGGAGTGATCGGAGACACGGTAGAAATCAATACACAGCAAGTACATGTGTACGCGTATATTTCCGGAGGCCCAATGAATGATATTTCAATACAATATTATAAAATGCTTACTAACTACTTAATTCGACGCTGTATTGGTGTGACGTAGGTACGGTCACACTACATCATCCCCTTAGCAAAAAAAAAAACAAATTTTATCGTAAAAAAAAATTGTTTTACAATCAAGTAGGTAAGTTTTATCAATCTGACTACATAAAACAAACTTCTCAATCATAATCACTTATTACTAGTACTTAATTACATTTATAAATATGGTTTTGTCCTATTCTTATGAACTAGGTTTTCTTTTCCATTAACACATATTTTAACATTAGGTGCTATGTCCTCAATAACTGTAAACGGACCATGATACAATTGATCAAGTTTGTTTCCTGTTGCATTTTTCAACAATAAACGGTCACCTGGCTTATAAGTTATTGGATTATTTGTTTTGTCATAATTACATTTTCTTTTAATTTTACTGTTAATTAAATTATTTTTCGCATCTTTCTGCGTTTTCTGTAACCTGAACTTAAATTCTTTAGGATAGTTTTCGAAATTATATAACGGATCAACTTCATTACACAAGTTATTAGGTAAACGACATACACGTCCAAACACCAATTCAAAGGGCGCATACTTTGTTTCTGTGTGTACAGAGGTGTTATAAGCGAAACACCAATACTGTAACCACGAACTCCACGTTGATGGTTGATTGTTAGTTTGAATGCGTAAGTAGGCACCCAATACCTTGTGCGTATTTTCTAATGCTCCAATACTTTCGTGATGGTAAGCAGTTGAAGATATTTGTTTTATACCTAAGATATTACATAATTCTGACATTACATTAGAAATAAATTCCGTTCCCCTATCCGTCGCGATTTCTCGAGGTACACCGTAACGTAATATGAAACGCTCAGCGAAAGCCTTAGCTACGTCTGTAGTCGCTTTACATCTTAAGGGATAAGCCTCAATGAACTTTGTAAGTTCGCACTGTAAAGTGAGAATATAGCAATATCCTTCGTCATCTTTATCTAAAGGACCAACAATGTCCAAAAATACCTTTTCAAACGACGTTGAAGCCGTGCTTGTAATGGTCATCGGCTCTTTTACCATCGTGGTATATTTTTGTTTTTGGCACTTACTACATTGTTCTATAAAACGTTTCACGTCATTTTCTATAGAAGGCCAATAATAAAATCTTTTGATATTGTTTACCATTCTACGAATACCCACGTGACCTGTACTCGGTAGAATATGAAAGTCATTCATAATAATTATTTTCTCATCGTCTGTATATACTCTTTGAATACTCTTTATTATACAAATTCTAGGTCCATCCCAATCCTTATTTAAAATGATATATCTGGCTAGCCACTCGACAAACTCTTTGTTGGACCTATTTTTAGTAATTACGAGCTCGTTTATCTTTTCTGATTTGCATAAAATGGTCAAGTCTTTCAGTAACTCGTCTCGCGTCGCTACCGATAAAGAACTATGACACACAAATAAAGATGATTTACTCTTTGTATAAGCTAAATGTCTATTCCGTGAAAATATGATTTCGTCATTGTTAATTATTTTGCGCATTTCTTTTCCGTTTATAAGTTTTAACTCTATGTCACTATTCGATTTTTTGAGAACTTCGACCACTCTAGGTTGATCAGGCCTATCGTTTGGTAAAGTCTCGGTTATATCCTGTTTTTCTCTCTCTTGCTTCTGTCTCGCTTGCGCTCTAGTCATCACACACGCAATATTATCTGCCATACCTTTCAATTCATCCGATGTTATGATAATCCTAGATAAAGCGTCTGCGACCACATTGTCTTTTCCTCGTACATATTCGACTTCAAAATTATACTCCTCTAACCATATCCTAAACTTCGTTAACCTACTTGTTGGGTTATTCATATTGAATAAATAAAGTAGTGGTTTATGGTCTGTTTGAATTGTAAAAGTTTTTCCGTATAAGTATGGTCTAAAGTACTTAACTGACCAGACTATAGCCAATAGTTCTTTTTCTATTATTGGATAATTTAGTTCACTTTTATTCAAGGTACGACTTGCGTATGCTACAGGTTTATTGTTTGAATTACATAAAACACTACCTACCGCAAATCCTGAACTGTCTGTTTTGAGTATGAATTTATTTTTGTCGGTAAAATCTGGATATTCTAAAATTGGTGGATTACAAAGTTTTGCTCTCAAATCATCAAACGATTGCTGACATTCTTTTGTCCATGAGAAGGTTACACCTTTTCTACTTAATTTATTTAATGGATATACAATACTAGCGAAGTTAGGTATAAACTTCCTATAGTAGTTGGCAAACGCCACAAATCGTTTGACGTCATCCACATTCTTTGGTATCGGATAACTTTGCATTACTTGTATTTTACTCGGATCGGGCAAAATTCCGCCTCCCGATATGACATGACCTAGATATAGTATTTGTCGTTTTAAAAGTTCACACTTTGTTGGGTTTAATTTTAAATTAACTTTCCTCAATCTTGAAAATACGGACATCAAATTTTTATTGTGTGATTCTAAATTTCTACCAAAGATTATGAGATCATCAAGATAAACTAGACAACTCTCATAATTTAGCCCAGACATTGCTATTGTCATCAATCTACTAAATGCTGAAGGACTAATTTTGAGACCCATAGGTAACCGACACATTTGGTACTGTCCTTTGCCTGTACTGAAAGCTGTGTATTTTCTACTCTCCTGTTCAAGTGGACACTGATAATAGCTTTGACTCAAATCACAATGACTAAAATAAATAGCTCCTGATAATGATTCTAAGATTTCAGTAATATTCGGGAGTGGGAACTTATCGTCCTGTACCTTTTCATTAACGCTTCTATAGTCTATTACGACGCGCCACTTGCGCTCGCCATTTTTATCTAATTTTTTGGGCACTAGTAATAAAGGACTAGACCACTCGCTTGTAGCCTTTTCAATAATCTTATTATTCAACATCTCATCTATTTGTTTATTTAGTTCTTGTTTTTGTGCTATTGGTATTCTATACTGCTTTCTATATACCGGATTTACGTTATCTTTTAGCCTGATTGTTTGTTCGTAAACATTAGTCACACTCAGTTGATCGCCTGGCAAATGGAATATGTCAGGGTATTTGGCACATATCTGCTCAATTTGCATTCGTTCCTGTCCTTTCAAATATGAACTCAGGTTTAGTAATTTTAATAACTCTTTCACTCTATTAACTGTCACTTCCGTTTTCTGAAATGTACAACATACATAATTGTTTAAACTGTCAAGTTCTAAGTTTGTTAAATCAACTTGTACTTCATTTGATGTTGTGTTTAAAATTCTAATAGGAATTTTACCATTTTTAGGGGTAGTCGCTGCACTCGCAACAAACACTCCCTCTTGTATTTCCTTTGAAATAATTACACAATCGCATTTCATTTGAGTAGGTATAAGTTTCACTACTTCGCACCGAGGCGATATCGTCAAAGAATAATTATAAAAATGCAAAGGCAAGGTTACAATCGCGTTGTGTCTGAGAGTCAATGTGTCATTATTGTAATCGACTGTACCGTAGTACTTTTTAATAAAATCTTGACCTATAATACCTATGGCCTTGCACGGTAGATTTTTAAATACATAAAATTTATGTAGGAATATGTGGTCATCAGATTGTAATGGTAAATAGACATAACCGTCTGAAACTAAACTTCCTCCTACTCCATTTACTTCAATATTACTACTATATAATTTAATATTACTCAACTTACTTAAAATATCGTAATTAACTGCCGACAAGGACGCTCCTGTGTCTACTAACCACTCTAAACTTATATCATCTATTTTAAATTCTACCCAATTTATACTATCGCATACTAATATTTGTTTAGGGACGAAATAAACGTTGCAGATCATTCTCCTCATCATCATCACGCGTTACTTCCCGTGGCTGTGACGAGTTGACAACGTCATTATGGTTGAAATGATTCAACCCTCCTCGGAAAGTACGGTTACGCTGGTATGACCCGCGCTGTCCGCGTTGCGACATACCTGCGTAATTTGATGCGCTGGCGCCGCCGTATCCGCGACTCCGGCCGCCGGCGCGCCACGTGCCTGCATTTTGCTGCACTGACCTACTTTTATTTTGCGCGTTATTATTGGAATAATATCGATTGTAATTACCACGATTATATCCGCGATTGAATCCACGATGAATTCCTCTGTTATTGTATGAATAACGTGGTCCCCTTCTAGAATAAGACATTACCTGTTCTGAAGATGTGCTTGACTCGTCTTCGGCAACCCTTATCGCATCCTTCAATGTAGTCAAGTTCCTTGATGCAATAATAGTACCAAGCCTCTGGCTCCGCAGCCCCTCAGCAAAGCGCTTTATAGCGTTTCGCTCGTTGATTGGTCTTAGTACCTTATACGCTGCATCACTACCTGAAGCCTGAGTAATGGTCAGATTAACGAAAAGATTCTCTATTTCTTCTCCGAACTGCTGTACTGTCCTATCACCCTGTTTAGCCATTTGTAATTTAGACTGAAGTGTGGTATCTGACTGACGAGTTAGAAGATGGGTTTTCATGTCAGTTAAAAGCTCACTAACTGTTTTGTATGAAGAAGACAAACGCATTTTAGCACCTGGAGTGAGACGTGTTTTTAAAACAAATCTTATCATCAACTGCTTATCAGTCCCACAAAGCATTGTCTCATATAACTCGATCGCGTCAATTAACTCTTGGGTCACATTTTCATTGCCAGTTAGCTTAGGAAGCAAACTTGTAGCTGTTTTGAGACAAAACCTTTCGCCGCTGTCTGTCATTTTGTCTATATTCGTATTTCCTTGATTATTAATATTTATACTTTCCAAATACTGGTTTTCGTAATTCAAAATATCTGAGTAACAACTGTTAATAGTTCTGCAAATCAAAATTACCTCGTTAGAGATATCTTTTGGCAAATCAGGTTTTGTTTTCAAAAACAACTCGTACAAATATTTTGCATCTGCGATTTTACTTTCAAAATTACTACCTTTTCTGCGACTTGGGCCTAATTTTCGTAAATTCTCTTTAATTGATTTTAACTCACTACTGATATCTATTAACTCATTAATTCTTTTTTCCATTAATAATTTTAGAAATACACAAATGAAACATAAAATTATATCTGAATTATATTACTTATAGCAGAATCCCATAATTCTAAGTAATGACACTGGTAACCTTACACCTACAGTTCATGCTGTCGAACATACGGCGGGCATTGTCCATCCGCATCTCTTCTCGCATCCATCCAGAATGGCACCTCTTATAGAAGTAGTAAGCTCCAACCAAAAGAGCTAGCAGCAGGCCAGCCACCAGGACTGATAGAAGAATGTTGTTCACGGCCATGTGCTGTTCCACTGCACCCGTCGATGCTTGCGCAATTACCACTTCTTCCTTACTCGTACTGCCGCCCATGACCAAATTCAAGTTCGCAGCAGGGTCGTGTAATGTCGTATGTTCAGTAGGAGTCACTGGGAAGGGTGATTGGAGTGATCGGAGACACGGTAGAAATCAATACACAGCAAGTACATGTGTACGCGTATATTTCCGGAGGCCCAATGAATGATATTTCAATACAATATTATAAAATGCTTACTAACTACTTAATTCGACGCTGTATTGGTGTGACGTAGGTACGGTCACACTACATCGGTCTACCGGCTTTTCTTGCTTCTGCGTGTGGAGTGGCGGGTCTCGTTGCTAATATACTTTCCTGTGATGGCTCCGAGATTTGTATTCCTCACGAGGAAGAGGCGCGAACTTCCTGGTCCAGCGCTAACCCTGGTGAGTGCTTTCCGAGTGACCCAACACGACAGCGTTTCTGGGACGATATTTCGTGTAAGGCAAGCTTGAAAGATCTGATAGAGAAGGCGCCGACGGGGTCTGATGCGGCCAGATTGAAAGCGGCCTCTGTCCCGGAGTCTGGGGCGTGGTTGCAGGCGCTACCATCTCCTAACCTGGGCACGCTTTTGGATGACGACTCCTTGCGTATTGCCGTGGCTCTTCGGTTGGGTTGCAATGTCTGTGAACCTCACGTATGCATTTGTGGCTCAACCGTCGAAGCTAGCGGCCATCACGCATTAAGCTGTCTGCGCTGTTCTGGGAGATTTCCACGGCACCACGCTCTCAACGACTTAATTCGCAGGGCACTCGGGGCCGTCAATGTCCCCAGCGTCTTGGAGCCTCCCGGCCTCAGCAGGTCGGATGGTAAGAGACCGGATAGGCTTACTATGGTCCCGTGGTGCAGGGGGCGGTGCCTTATTTGGGACGCCACCTGCGTAAGCACGTTTGCGGTGTCTCAACTGCGCGGGACCTCGCGAGTGGCGGGTTCGGCGGCTGAGTTAGCGGCTAAGCTCAAGCATGCCAAGTACGCGGAACTGAAAACTGCATACATGTTTGTGCCCGTGGCTTTTGAGACTGCAGGTCCTTGGGGTAGCGAGGCGAGGGAATTGATCAGGGAGATCGGCCGGAGACTCAAAGTCAGAGGGGGTGACCCTAGGTCTGCGTCTTATCTGGTCCAACGCCTGTCAGTGGCTGTGCAACGGGGCAATGCCGCTAGTGTAATGGGTTCGTTTGGACCAGGTCAAAATCAGAACACTTAAACGCGTAGTTGGACGTGACGAAGTCACGTATGTTTCTGATTATGTGACAGATTGTATTATTATAATAAAATTGATAATTTTTTAACCTATATTATAAATTACAGGTTGAACATTTTTTGATGCTTACTAGCAAATTATTTTACAGTATCAGTACTTATTGAGTTTATTTTGGTAAAATAAGGACTAATAATATCCATAATAGGTATATAGTACTGCATTTTCCAACAATTTTTTTTTACATGTTATAAACATATTTAAATAAAAAACAAACATAATTTACCTTTATTTTTAAAATCAATTAAATTACATCACATTACTTGCAGGCGCTAAAACATTTAGCGGCTACGTGTAACTTCGCCGGACGCCTCGAGGAAGATCTTAGGGACCAATTCGTGTCCGGGTTGGCCAGTGACGTCATGAGGTCGAGAATCTTCGCCGAGAAAGATATCGATTACAGTAAGGCAGTGGAGCTAGCTCTGGCGCTGGAAGCCGCCGACAGGCACGCGTCGCTCAGCGGAGCGAGCGCGGCGGCGGCGGCGGTGAGCGCGGGTGGAGGCGCGGGGGGCGCGGCGGGCGGTGCGGGCGAGGGCCTGCACGCCGTGCGCGCGCGCCGCGCCGGTGCGGGGTTCCGCGGGAGTGGGGGCGCGCGCGCGGGGACAGCGCCCGCGGACCGTGGCGGCGGCGCCTGCGCACCCCGTTCCGACGCTCCGACAGCATGTTGGCGGTGCGGCAAGGCGCATCGCGCGAACAAGTGTCGGTTTATCAATTACAATTGTGATGAATGTAATCAACGCGGTCATTTAAGGGTGATGTGTCCGAAAGTGTGCAATCGGGAGAGTGCGAGCGGTAAGCGTCAAAATTATTTGAGTGAAAATTCAGAGGACGAGTTTTATAACATCAACATCACTTCGCAAGGTAACGAACCATTTTTTATCAACGTTACGGTGAACTCTGAGGTTTTGGAGTGCGAAATCGATACCGGCAGCCGTATATCGGCGATTAATGAACAGTGTTATGAAAACCTATTTCGTAATTATACTCGCTCCTTGTTCGAGAGGTTTTTAACAGTGTAGTCTACGTCTTATGCTCCAGCATCGTCACAATTTTCAAAGCTCATATCCAAAGCTAAAAAAAAAGTTAGTTTCCCGCTTCCTGAACGAAGCTATCAACTAATGTCATTACGGTTTTTGTGCACCGGCGCGTCACTTCGCCTCCGTAAATAAACTAATTGAAAACTAATATTTAATACAAAAACATGATTGATATAGTGCGAAAAATCTGTTACTTACATAATCAAGTGCTTTTTTCTCTAAAAAAGCTAGAAACAGTACCAAAGAAAAAATGTGGATGACGATGAGCGTAAGTTCTTTTTGATAAAACAAAATGTGGATTAAACTGGTAAGTCTTAACATTATCCATCTACTAAAACAAGAGAAGATATAATTATGATCAATTCAATTTAATTCCTTTTATTGTCGAAAACAAATTACTTTTTTTGAGGTTATAATTTTATAATCCTAACATTCGAAGAAGTAACTTAAGTTGGTACTTATTACTAATAAAAGTAACTAGTTTTATTAACAGAAATAATAATAATAATATTAAAATTGTATCGTGTTCGTGTTATAACAGTGATTTAAAAGTTATACTTTATTCCGATGTTGTTTAAATTCGCCTTATATAAAGCAGGCAAAGATCTGAGGACTATACAGTCTTGACTTTAGTAATTTAATATTCGAAAATCACGATCAAAATAGGCCTAAGCCTTGTCTTCAGTCCCTGATCGCCGCGTTTTTATTTTCATCTGTCAAAAAAAAAAAAAAAATTGTTTCTTTTTGTAATTCGTGTTCTTGGCTTATGTTGCGGTTGATAACTTACTATCAGCGAATGAAATGAGCAGTTTTATTATAAAACAAAGAGAACCAGTGAAATATAACCGCAGAATGGCATAGAAAAGTAAATAATTAACTCGGAAATAATTTGACAAGTTCAGATAATTAGATGACAGAAGCACTTCATGTTTACCCTGTTCATCAGGAAATACCTATGATACAGTATTACTCGATATCACAGAGGTCATCTACACCATTGGTAGACAAGATACATACATAACTTATTCAAGATAACACTTAAAACATTTAGAGGATTATAATTGGTTTACTACAAGATAACCACACTTAAAAATGATATTATACAGGGTGTCCCGTAAAGAGCACGACAGACTGAAATGTAAGGAAGATTGAGGTGTACCCTACTCGATAAAAAAAATGACCTCAGTAAAAGTGTCACCGTTTTCGAGATATTCCCGACTTTTTATTTTTTTCGACAAATTCCGCTTTTGGTCAGTTTTTTTGTTGCTGTGTGTACAAGAAAGCAGATAACTCTGTAATTTATTTTTGTAAATATTCTAGAATAGTAGATCTACCATATTTAAATACTATTTTGCTAAATATCATTAAGTATCTTTGAAAAAAAAAAAACATTATTCTTATTATTTTTTTGTACAAAAATTATTTACCTCAACTTTGGCATTCGGTGGTGAAAAAAAAATGTACTGGACTGTCACTGCACATTTTACAGATAAATTACTTATTTAATAAGGATTTCAGAAAGGTATAATACTGGCCATATTTTTGTAGAAAAAGAAAAGAAATTGCCAGTATTGTGCAAAAGGGGCTAATTCATATTAAATTTGAATAATAAATAAAATACACATGTTTGAGTAAAAAAATCATTTTTTAATATTTAGTCAATGAATATGTTCAAGTATCAGACATTCCCGCTTCCTACCCTTTCCTATCACCCGGCGGCGCTCATTCATTCATTGAACACGCTCACTCAAATTTCCGAATCATTCATTCTCTTCTTGCTTCAACAACCGTGCGTGAGAGTGCCGGCCGACCAAACAAAATACAATTATCATCATAAAAGTGCACGCAGCCATCTGAATCATCATCTCCGAGGGCCCTCGTCGAGCAACGGTATCCCCGGGGATATAAATCTCCGTTTTGCAGCGCATCCGTAAGTTTTTCCCACCTTCCCTCTGTTACTTGTCTGTAGGATATTTTTGCATAACCGCCCTTTTCGCTCAAACAACCAACGCGACCTATGTTTACGTACACCACTGGAGCTATCGAAGCTAGCTTTACCACAACACAAACATTTTTGGGCCTTACGAGCCGAATTTTCATATTTGCACCGCAAATTGGTTGTTTGAGAAAAAGTTTTGGCGTCCATATTTGTTCGCAAAAGCCATCAACTTTCTAATAAAAAACAAGTGATATTTCACGTAGGGAACATAAATATTATCATATCACAACATATTTTACACTTTTCAACATATTTACGTCATATTTCATTAATTACTTTCATCCATTTGGGGTAGTAAGAGAAAGATTCATTCATATTTTTTCTTCTTCTACCGGTTGAAACTTGTCGGTTCGGCGCGAGCGCGGTCGTTGGGAGCCGATTCTCATAACGTTTTTGTACAATCGTATAATACGGTTTTCTAACCTACGTTTTGTACCATATCAAGCGTTGTTTTATGTGTAACATGCGACACTAAAACATTTCATCAAATTCATTTTTTTGGGCGTACCATACGGCGCTTAAAATTACATCATTTTGTTTTGTTGTGAGAATCACTTGGTGCAATATCAGCACATTAACGTATTTTTTGTTTGAGTGTAGCATATCGCACTCACCGAATATCGTTATTTTTGTATCACATTCACATCAGTTAATTTTCAGTGTAGCATATCGCACTTGAAAAATATCATTTCATAATTGGCGTATGATTTCAGTGTAGCATATCGCACTCGAAACATAGCGTTTTTCATTAAACATAAATAATTATCTTTTGTGTAGCATATCGCACAATAAGTTAATTTGCATCACATCTATAATTTTATTTCATTTTAGTGTTCGTACCATATGACGACACTTTTGTCATAAAAAATTAACGGTCCTTCGAATTTAATATTAAACAAAAAAAAAATTGTATCGTACGTAAACAGTTATCAGAATAGCACTCATCATAACATTCAATCATTCGGATAATATTCGTTCTATGGTAAAAAAATATTACCATTCAATGAGTGAATAATTAATGTCATTCATTCGAATTCTTCATAACATTCATTCCATTAGCTGTCAATTTGCATTTTCGTATCGTATTGCATTTTGTAGAAAATTATCGTTTATTTTTCACAATTTTCTATTGTTTTCGGGATAATAACATTATCAATCGATAGATCATCATATGTTTTATGTTTTTTAGCCTTCTTTACAGCCTGAATTAAGCACAAAGTTAACAATATCTCGGAAGTGTTGGTTATAATATCAAATCAGTTTCTTGTTGTTTTTTTCAACTTTTCTGATTAATTTCGTTCAAAATGAGTGAATCGTTGCTGTCCCACTATAGATCAAAGCGAAATATAGCTTTCAAACGCCTAGAAGATGGTGTCAAGTGCGCAAGAAGTTGTGAGAAGGATGTCGCGATTTTGCCTCGTTTTGTAACATGGTGTTCACGCTTAGAGTCTATCATGGACTCCTTTAATGATGCGCATGTCAGTCTCATGAGTGAATTAGACAAGTCTCAAGCTACAAGTGACATGATAAGTGAAGAAGCGATATACCAAGAGAAAGCTGATGACATGTTCTTCGAAATTCTTGAGATTAAGCGTAATTTATTGCCTGCGGAAAAACCAAACCCACAACAAGATCCACCTCCACCTAGCAAATCACATAGCAAATTGCCCACTATTAAGTTGCCAACATTTTCAGGTCAATTTAAAGACTTTCCGGGTTACATTGACTTATTCAATACCCTTGTTCACCGCCGTACAGATTTGTCTAATGTGGAAAAATTCCAGTATTTACAAACATCACTGTCGGGTGAACCAATCAACATCATCAGGCCATATCCTATTTCGGAAGCCAATTATCTAAGTGCTTATGAGGCTTTAAAAAACAGATACAATAACAAACGATACCTTGCTTTTGTATGTTGGGAACAGATCACCAATTCAAAGCCGGTTCCTTCAGGCTCGGCTCATCTTCTGAGGAATTTGTTGGATACATTCAACGAGAATCTTTCAATGCTTAAATGCTTAGGGCTCCCTACAACCGATTGGGACTTTGTTCTGTTTCATTCTTTGTTGACAAGATTAGATCCGAAGTCACGTGAGGCATTCGAATTGTCTACGAAGGGTAGTGATTTTCCTTCCTACTCTGAATTACAAAAATTCTTAGAAGATAGGTGCTCCGCTCTGGAACGCTCTACCTTGTCAACGGGTAATGTCACATCCAATAAAAATCAAGCACAGCCCAAGCAGAACCAGTCAAGAACGGCACCAACCATGTTGCTAGCACAAGCATCTGGCACAGGTTGTATTTTGTGCTCTAAATATCATCCTCTTTTCATGTGTTCAAGCTTTTTATCAAAGTCTCCTCAGGAACGTTCCAAACTTGTCAGACAAAATAAACTTTGTTTAAATTGTCTCCGTTCAAATCACTCTGCTGATCAATGTTTCTCATCACATACTTGCAAATATTGTAATAAAAAACATAACAGTTTATTGCATTTTCCAACCAACAAAAATCAACAATCTAATTCATTAAACAAAAGTCAACAATCTAAGTCATCAGTTAATAATAATCAAACTTCATCATCATCAAACAATCAGACCGCTTCAGTGTCTGATGAGAGTGCGATCACACCTGTTACCTCTCTCTCCAATGTTTCTGGCGGTATGTCCGGGTCTTCATTTGTGATGCTGGCTACGGCAGAGGTGGAAGTTAGGGATGGTAGGGGTTGTTATCAGAAGGTCCGCGCATTGTTGGACCCAGGTAGTCAGAGCCACATCATAACAAACGCTTGTGTCAACCGTTTAGGCCTGACTCGTTATAAATCAAACACACCCATGTCGGGTATAGGTGGAATACCTACAAAATCATTTAACAAAGTTTTCATGGAGATCCGTCCAGTAGGTAAAACGGAGCCATTGTTTTCCACTGAGGCTGTGACTCTTAACAAGATTTGTGGCGACATGCCTACTCATCCTATTATCAAGGATCATTTCAAACATATATCAAACATAAAGCTCGCAGATGAGCATTTTCACACTTCGCGTCCCGTTGATATTCTCATCGGTGGCGAGATCTTTCCGCACATCTTATTGCCGGGCAAGATAGACGGCGGAGATCAGGCAGCATCAGCCATCAATACCGTGTTTGGATACGTCCTCATGGGTAAAACATTATCATCAACATCATCTCCCGTACCATTATCAATCAATCATTTATCAATGGATGCAAAGTTAGACGATGCAGTCCAAAAGTTTTGGGAGATTGACACCATCATCATCAGAAAAATCAAGTCTTTCTCCAGACGACGTGCGCTGTGAGGAGTTTTATCAATCAACACATGAGCGTGACGCACACGGGCGATACATCGTTCGGCTTCCGTTTCGTGACCAAGAGCCAACTTTTGAGGGTTCATATGATATAGCCCTTCGTCAATTCAAGCAGCTTGAAAAGCCTTTGCTTCGTAATCCATCATTTCATCAAGAATATCAGAAGCATGTCATGGAGTATCTATCACAACGCTTGAAATGGTCAAAACCCATTGGTACTGTTAAACCTGACCAGCTCGTTATTATCAAAGACGAATTGACGCATCCTTTGCGATGGCGCTTCGGTCGCATCATTGCTCTGTACACTGGTCGTGATGGTATAGCCCGCTCCGCCAGTGTCAGGACTACACAGGGTGTCATTACACGGCCTCTTGTGAAGCTTTGTCCTATCCCAGATGGATATGACTAAACATTCTCTGTTAACTTGGCAATATTTTGACATTCTATTATTTTATCATAATTATGTATATTTTCAATGTTAACATTTCTTTTCAAAAAATCACACTTATCATAATGTATCATAATTGCATATTTATCATTTCTATCACACATCATATCAGTTTACATTCAGTCACACAGAACTCATCATATCATAGTCTATCAAAGGAGAATGGGCGAATCTGGTCCAAGAACCTCCACTGATGAGACTTATATGTAATGAAAGCTTATGCTTTCCCTATGATTCTGGCAAAGTTCTATCAGATTCTGTCCCGGGGTTCTTTTTTTACGGCCATGTTTGTCCTGGCTAAAAATGTGATAAAATACAGTGGGAGCTAAAATCGACTCAAGATTTGTTGCTGGATAACTAAGTCTACATAAATAATTATGTATCATATTGTATATCATTTTAAAGAGGATCTTTTGCAAAATCCGAAACATAAAAAAAAACAAAAAAAAATCTTTTTTTAAGCGAATTATAGTCAATTTATATCTGCAGCGCCATTGTTTCTCGGTAGCTAAGTTCAAGTTTCATGTCTTTTACCCCTTCCAAAAGTATCTTACCGATTTTTTTTTATATTGCTTCCGGAATTTGATCTGAGTGATAATAACAAGAAAAATAAATAGACACCTCTCCGATAGAGACCGCCTAAGCTATTGCCTATTGCAAGAAATCGTCATCATTAGCAAGTCATTACGGTATTGCATATTATAAGCTTATCAGCAACTTGGAACTTGGTCCAAGAACCTCCACTGGTGAGACTTGCATGTAATGATAGCTTATACTTGTCTTATGATTCTGGCAAAGTTCTATCAAACTCTGTCCTAGGGTTTTTTTACGGCCATGTTTGTCCTGAGTGTACAGTAGTGGACTGCAAAATCACCTCAGGATTTGTTGTCGAAAAACTATTTAACTAAGTCTATATACATAATTATATTATATCATAATGTATATCAATTTTAAAGGGGAAGGTTATCAGAATTAGAAACACAAATAAAAAAAATGCATTATGTAAACGACTTTTAGCCAACTCACGTCCGTAGCACCATTTTTCTCAGCAGCTACGTACGAGTTTCGCGCCTTCCAACCTTTCCAAAGGAGCCCAATCATTTTTTCCTTCTTCTGATATTGCATTCTTAAACTGACAAGTGACAACAAAGAAAAAAAAAATAAAAAAATAAGAAGAAATAAAATAGATACCATTCCGATAGAGGCCGCGTAAGCTATGGACCTATTGCAAGATAACGTACTCAAAGGCTAGTCATTATAATCCAACAGACGTAACATGATTAGAATGCGGGAGGACGCAAATGTTTGTGTTTTCTTTCACCACAATCTTGTTTTATTAATCCAGGCTTATATCTTGTCTTATAAACAATGCCGAATGGTACAACAAACGTATCGTAAACGTAAGGTTGCCTGGTAGTAATTGCTACCTTGGCAATAAAGCCGAGTTTTGCACCAGTTATTGCCTGAACTTGTTTAGTAAATGTGTTTCTTTTGTATACAATAGAGTCATTGTATTGCATCTTGATTAGAATGACTTATTTCTTGTTTCTCTCGTACTAAGCTATATACTGTTAGTGTTAAAGAGACACATATTTCGTCTCTTTCGCATAAGGCGATGTACTACATTTCCGTCCCGCCGCATTCTAATCATGTTACGTCTGTTGGATTATAATGACTAGCCTTTGAGTACGTTATCTTGCAATAGGTCCATAGCTTACGCGGCCTCTATCGGAATGGTATCTATTTTATTTCTTCTTATGTTTTTTATTTTTTTTTCTTTGTTGTCACTTGTCAGGTTAAGAATGCAATATCAGAAGAAGGAAAAAATGATTGGGCTCCTTTGGAAAGGTAAGAAGGCGCGAAACTCGTACGTAGCTGTTGAGAAAAATGGTGCTACGGACGTGAGTTGGCTAAAAGTCGTTTACATAATGCATTTTTTTTATTTGTGTTTCTGATTCTGATAACCTTCCCCTTTAAAATTGATATACATTATGATATATAATTATGTATATAGACTTAGTTAAATAGTTTTTCGACAACAAATCCTGAGGTGATTTTGCAGTCCACTACTGTACACTCAGGACAAACATGGCCGTAAAAAAACCCTAGGACAGAGTTTGATAGAACTTTGCCAGAATCAAAGGACAAGTATAAGCTATCATTACATGCAAGTCTCACCAGTGGAGGTTCTTGGACCAAGTTCCAAGTTGCTGATAAGCATATATGCAATACCGTACTGACTTGCTAATGATGACGATTTCTTGCAATAGGCAATAGCTTAGCCGGTCTCTATCGGAGTGGTGTCTATTTATTTTTCTTGTTATTATCACTCAGACCAAATTCCGGAAGCAATATAAAAAAATCGGTAAGATACTTTTGGAAGGGGTAAAAGACATGAAACTTGAACTTAGCTACCGAGAAACAATGGCGCTGCAGATATAAATTGACTATAATTCGCTTAAAAAAAGATTTTTTTTTTGTTTTTTTTTTATGTTTCGGATTTTGCAAAAGATCCTCTTTAAAATGATATACAATATGATACATAATTATTTATGTAGACTTAGTTATCCAGCAACAAATCTTGAGTCGATTTTAGCTCCCACTGTATTTTATCACATTTTTAGCCAGGACAAACATGGGGCCGTAAAAAAAGAACCCCGGGACAGAATCTGATAGAACTTTGCCAGAATCATAGGGAAAGCATAAGCTTTCATTACATATAAGTCTCATCAGTGGAGGTTCTTGGACCAAGTTTCATACAAAAGTGCCCATTGTCATTTTGGGATCAAACAAGTCGATCGATTGTTGTCGTTGATTCGGCGAATTTATGGTTTGGTAGATTTTTTCTAGTTTGGCAACTTTGTTCGTGGTTCTTGTGTCAGACTGACAGCTGGCTGAGCTGAGAGACAGGTTATGGAAAGTGGGGACGTCGCGAGAGCGCCGGAGACTCCACTGCCGTAACAATAATGTGGGCAAATTAAAAGCCACGATTTATCGGCGACATCAAGAGCCGATGTCTCGATTTAAATAAACAACTTAACCGAGATGGTGAGTCCTCGCAACTCTTCGTGCATATTTTTGCACCAACTTTGTGATAACCTCGAGGTCCTTGTTTTCAGCAACATCACTGAAATCCCATCGCCGAAGGTCCAGTGGGTGGGTTTAGGTTTCATCCGAGCGATGCCCAACTATCCCGGATGAACCTGTAAGTTATTTTCTTTGTTTTACACTCGTGAGTTGCCTTGCCACGCTGTCAGCTGAACCACATGCTAATCATTGCCATTCCTTGTTGCAGATGGGGTTTTTGCGTTTTTAAAGTTTTAATTGTTTAAACGTTTTTAATTGTTTTTTTTCTTTAAAGTTTTAACGTTTTAGTTTTCTAACGTTTTTAAAGTTTTTGAGTTTTTAAAGTTTTTAAAGTTTTAATTGTTTAAACGTTTTTAATTGTTTTTTTTTTTAAAGTTTTAACGTTTTAGTTTTCTAACGTTTTTAAAGTTTTTAAAGTTTTAATTGTTTAAACGTTTTTAATTGTTTTTTTTTCTTTAAGTTTTAACGTTTTAAAGTTTTAACGTTTTTGCAAGTTTTAATCTAAGAAGAAGTTTATGATTGGACTAGCTTTTGCCCGCGACTTCGTCCGCGTGGCGTGTTATATAAGAGAGAGATCTTTGTGTGTGTGGGAGTGCATACTTATGCAGTTTAGATTTTTTCATAATTTTTTTTTCCTAATAACTCCCATTTTTCAAAATACAGCCAAAAATAAACTTTATATTTACTAAGGTATGCATGCATGCTAGATTGAATCAATTGATTGAATTGATTTTTTTTTAATTGATTGTTCATTGAGTTTTAATTTTAATACACACTTCCTCTCTTCCCTTCAACGTTGCTGTGCCCTACAGGGTCCATGTTTTAGTTCCTATGCCTATGTAACACCCCATTGTACTACATGGAATGCAATAAATAATTTAATTGAATTGAATTGAAAACATCTATCTTACGCGGTTTCGATTTTTTCATACAAATGTTTTTTTCCCGCTAACTCCCGTTTCCGTGGGAATTTTGCAATATCCTGTTGCAACTAAGGTCTAAGTTAACTAAGGTACCTGCATGCCAAATTTCAAGCGTCTAACTTAAGCGGTTTAGATTTTTCATACAAAAGGATTTTCCCGCAAATTTCCGTTTCCGTGGGAATTCCGGGAATTCCTTTCTTAGTGCACCTCTACGGTACCTAAGCTATGTCCCTTCCAAATTTCAAATGCCTACGTTTAGCCGTTCAGGCTATGCGTTGATATGTCAGTCACTGAGTCAGTCAGTTTCTCCTTTTATTTAGATTTGATTTTTTCATACAAATGTTTTTCCCGCAAACTACCGTTCCCGTGGGAATTTTGTAATATCCTGTTGCAACTAAGCTTTAAGTTTACTAAAGTACCTGCATGCCAAATTTCAAACGTCTAACTTGAGTGGTTTAGATTTTTCATACAAAAGGATTTTCCCGCTAATTCCCGTTCCCGTGGGAATTTCGGGAATTCCTTTCTTAGTGCACCTCTACGGTACCTATGGTACCTGCATGCCAAATTTCAAACGTCTAACTTGAGTGGTTTAGATTTTTCATACAAAAGGATTTTCCCGCTAATTCCCGTTTCCGTGGGAATTCCTTTCTTAGTACACCTCTACGGCATCTAAGGTACCTGCATGCCAAATTTCAAACGTCTAACTTGAGTGGTTTAGATTTTTCATACAAAAGGATTTTCCCGCTAATTCCCGTTCCCGTGGGAATTTCGGGAATTTCTTTTGTTAGTGTACCTCTACGGTATTTAAGGTACCTGCATGCCAAATTTCAAACGTCTAACTTGAATGGTTTAGATTTTTCATACAAAAGGATTTTCCCGCTAATTCCCGTTCCCGTGAGAATTTTGGGAATTCCTTTCTTAGTGCACCTCTACGGTATCTAAGGTACCTGCGAGCCAAATTTCAAACATCTAACTTGAATGGTTTAGATTTTTCAAACAAAAGGATTTTCCCGTTAATTCCCGTTCCCGTGAGAATTTTGGGAATTCCTTTCTTAGTGCACCTCTACGGTACCTATGGTACCTGCATGCCAAATTTCAAACGTCTAACTTGAGTGGTTTAGATTTTTCATACAAAAGGATTTTCCCGCTAATTGCCGTTCCCGTGGGAATTTCGGGAATTCCTTTCTTAGTACATCTCTACGGTATCTAAGGTACCTGCATGACAAATTTCAAACGTCTAACTTGAGTGGTTTAGATTTTTCATACAAAAGGATTTTCCCGCTAATTCCCGTTCTCTAGGGAATTTCGGGAATTCCTTTCTTAGTGCACCTCTACAGTATCTAAGGTATCTGCATGCCAAATTTCAAACGTCTAACTTGAGTGGTTTAGATTTTTCATACAAAAGGATTTTCCCGCTAATTCCCGTTCCCGTGGGAATTTCGGGAATTCCTTTCTTAGTGTACCTCTACGGTATCTAAGGTACCTGCATGCCAAATTTCAAACGTCTAACTTGAGTGGTTTAGATTTTTCATACAAAAGGATTTCCCTTCACTACTCTGCTCCTATTGATTGTAGCGTGATGAAAAGTATACTATAACCTGTCCAGGAGTGTGAAGAATAATTGTACCAAGTTTCATTAAAATCCGTCTAGTAGTTTTTGTTTCTATAAGGAACATACAGACAGACAGACAGACAGACAAAAATTTTACTGATTGCATTTTTGGCATCAGTATCGACCACTTATCACCCCCTGATAGTTATTTTGAAAAAATATTTAATGTACAGAATTGACCTCTCTACAGATTTATTATAAGTATAGATGAAGTACTCTTAACCAACAACATAATTATTTATATTTATATTTGAATAAAGATTAATATTATTATGTTGATACAACTTATACAAATTATTTCGACCAAATTTGGTACCATAAAAACGGTCATTGTGACTAAACCTTAAAAGATAGACATATGCCGTCGCGGACTTTTTTTTAGATCATGTATAGAGGAATAATTCTTTCATACATATTTTTTGTGTATCTTGAACCGTTTTCGCAGCGCACGCAAAGAAAGCCTTCAAAAATGAATAATTTTCCCCGTTTTTTACACATTTACCGCTCTGTCTTTGCTCCTATTGGTCATAGCGTAATGTTATTTAGCCTATAGCCTTCCTCGATAAATGGACTATCCAACAAAAAAAGAATTATTCAAATCGCACCAGTAGTTTCGGAGATTAGCGCGTTCAAACAAACAAACAAACAAACAAACTCTTCAGCTTTATAATATTAGTATAGATCAGACTATTTCAACAAATTTTGTGAATGAAGTTTGCTACTGTTTTCTTCTGCGTTTGCAAGTTATTTCAAGCTTCATTTCGGCGGAGCTTGCCTTGGTTGTTTGCACGTCGAAGCTTTCCTTTGTGCGGCGCGCATGTGGATGTGCCGCGCCTCTCCTTTTGTCAACACACCGGATAAGGCCCGGTGAAGGTCTGCAAGGTTGACCGGTGGACGTGCAGCCCGCCAGCTGCGTAACAGTTGGCCCGCTGCGCCGCCATCGTCCAGCACGCCCTGGCCTGAGCCGGCCTCAACTCATCACCTGTACGGTATTCCGGAACGCCTCAGGTAGGCCTGATAGTCGGAGGTCCTCGAGTAAGTGAGGTGCCTACAGGTGTACGGACAGTGTTTTAAACAGAGTGATATCCCATGGTTGTAACTGTTAGTGTTAAAGAGACACATATTTCGTCTCTTTCGCATAAGGCGATGTACTACATTTCCGTCCCGCCGCATTCTAATTATGTTACGTCTGTTGGATTATAATGACTAGCCTTTGAGTACGTTATCTTGCAATAGGTCCATAGCTTACGCGGCCGCTATCGGAATGGTATCTATTTTATTTCTTCTTATTTTATTTTTTTTTTTATTTTTTTTGTTGTCACTTGTCAGGTTAAGAATGCAATATCAGAAGAAGGAAAAAATGATTGGGCTCCTTTGGAAAGGTTGGAAGGCGCGAAACTCGTACGTAGCTGCTAAGAAAAATGGTGCTACGGACGTGAGTTGGCTAAAAGTCGTTTACATAATGCATTTTATTTGTGTTTCTGATTCTGATAACCTTCCCCTTTAAAATTGATATACATTATGATATATAATTATGTATATAGACTTAGTTAAATAGTTTTTCGACAACAAATCCTGAGGTGATTTTGCAGTCCACTACTGTACACTCAGGACAAACTTGGCCGTAAAAAAACCCTAGGACAGAGTTTTATAGAACTTTGCCAGAATCATAGGACAAGTATAAGCTATCATTACATGCAAGTCTCACCAGTGGAGGTTCTTGGACCAAGTTCCAAGTTGCTGATAAGCTTATATGCAATACCGTAATGACTTGCTAATGATGACAATTTCTTGCAATAGGCAATAGCTTAGGCGGTCTCTATCGGAGAGGTGTTTATTTATTTTTCTTGTTATTATCACTCAGATCAAATTCCGGAAGCAATATAAAAAAAATCGGTAAGATACTTTTGGAAGGGGTAAAAGGCATGAAACTTGAACTTAGCTACCGAGAAACAATGGCGCTGCAGATATAAATTGACTATAATTCGCTAACAAAAAGATTTTTTTTGTTTTTTTTTTTATGTTTCGGATTCTGGAAAAGATTCTCTTTAAAATGATATACAATATGATACATAATTATTTATGTACACTTAGTTATCCAGCAAGAAATCTTGAGTCGATGTTAGCTCCCACTGTATTTTATCACATTTTTAGCCAGGACAAACATGGCCGTAAAAAAAGAACCCCGGGACAGAATCTGATAGAACTTTGCCAGAATCATAGGGAAAGCATAAGCTTTCATTACATATAAGTCTCATCAGTGGAGGTTCTTGGACCAAGTTGCATACAAAAGTGCCCATTGTCATTTACTCTGTTGGTGGCTGGAGTAAACAAATGTGAAGATTTTGATTGCCTTTCTGGCTCAAAATTTCGCCAGCGGGGGGGGAAAATGTTCAAGTATCAGACATTCCCGCTTCCTACCCTTTCCTATCACCCGGCGGCGCTCATTCATTCATTGAACACGCTCACTCAAATTTCCGAATCATTCATTCTCTTCTTGCTTCAACAACCGTGCGTGAGAGTGCCGGCCGACCAAACAAAATACAATTATCATCATAAAAGTGCACGCAGCCATCTGAATCATCATCTCCGAGGGCCCTCGTCGAGCAACGGTATCCCCGGGGATATAAATCTCCGTTTTGCAGCGCATCCGTAAGTTTTTCCCACCTTCCCTCTGTTACTTGTCTGTAGGATATTTTTGCATAACCGCCCTTTTCGCTCAAACAACCAACGCGACCTATGTTTACGTACACCACTGGAGCTATCGAAGCTATCTTTACCACAACACAAACAGAATACATCTAGTATGTGCTCGAATTGCCGGCCTTCTTGTGCGATACACGCGCGGCACCTCTTAATGAAAGCCCTTTTTAACCGTCTTAAGCTTAATTCTGATATTTCTTGGGCTGCTGTATTAATTTGTTGTCGCAGGTGTTCTTCACTCTGAATTGCTTCTTTATACACCTTGTCCTTCATACAGCCCCAATGAAAGAAATCCAATGGATTTAGATCGGGGGATCGAGCAGGCCAATTGATTGTGCCTCCTCGTCCGATCCATCGACGAGGGAATGTAGAGTTTAAATGGTCCCTTACTTGACGGCCGTAGTGCGCGGGGCACCCGTCGTGTTGCAGCCACATTGCACGCCGCTCCGCCAGTGGAATATCCTCAAGTAAAATCGGCATCTGATTTTGAAGAAACTCCAAGTAGTTATTGGCATTGAGAGTGGGTGGCAGTTCGACCGGTCCTAGTATTTGGCCATTGTAGATACCGGTCCACAAATTTATTTTGTATTGGTATTGAGATCGATCTTCCCGCATCTCATGTGGATTGGATATCTGCCAGCTATGCAGATTGTGTAAATTAAAATAGCCATCGCGCTTGCATGATGACTCATCGCTCCACAAGATTTTATTAAAAAAATTGGGATCCGATTGATGTCGTCTCAGCATTTCTCGGCAAAAGTTAACTCGTGCCGGGTAATCCCGTGGCTGCAAACTTTGGACTCGTTGAATGTGGTATGGGTGATACGAATGACGTTGCAAAATTCTGTGAGCCGTAGATTTTGGAACCCCGGTACGTCGTTCGATCATCCGCACTGAAGTTGAAGGGTCTTCTTCAACTTCGTCCAATACAATATCTTCCTCTGCCGTTTGTGGTCGTCCTTCGCTCGTACGCTGCCCAGGTACACGTCCGTCAGAAATGGCTCTATGGGTTCGCGTAAAAACCTCATGACCTGGATGCCGGCGGTTAGGGTATCGCTCAGCATAAAGTCTCGCAGCAGCTCTGGCGTTACAGCGAACTTCGCCATAAATAAGATGCATATCTGCATACTCATGCGACGTGTACGTGGACGCCGCCGCCGCCATTATTTAAAGTTCAAGCGAACTAGCACAGCCAGTCACAGTTCAATTCACAACACAAAGTTCACAGATAACTAAGTCCAAATCGTTAGGCAAATCAGAGTCCGAGTTCCAAGCAAAAAACGTAGTACGATAGCAAAACAACAGCGGTAACAGAGCGACGACGTGTGCGCAGGAGAGCGTTAAGGATCGTACTGGCTGCCCTGGCTGGCGGCTGGCAGGCAGATGCCGATTTTACTCAAAATCAGATGCTGATTTTACTTGAGGATATTCCACTGGCGGAGCGGCGTGCAATGTGGCTGCAATACGACGGGTGCCCCGCGCACTACGGCCGTCAAGTAAGGGACCATTTAAACTCTACATTCCCTCGT
The DNA here is from genome assembly GCF_024362695.1 of Pectinophora gossypiella. Taxonomy (NCBI): domain Eukaryota; kingdom Metazoa; phylum Arthropoda; class Insecta; order Lepidoptera; family Gelechiidae; genus Pectinophora; species Pectinophora gossypiella. Next base: position 252,655 of record NW_026063251.1, read on the forward strand.
CGATGGATCGGACGAGGAGGCACAATCAATTGGCCTGCTCGATCCCCCGATCTAAATCCATTGGATTTCTTTTATTGGGGCTGCATGAAGGACAAGGTGTATAAAGAAGCTATTCATAGTGAAGAACACCTGCGACAACAAATTAATACAGCAGCCCAAGAAATATCAGAATTAAGCTTAAGACGGTTAAAAAGGGCTTTCATTAAGAGGTGCCGCGCGTGTATCGCACAAGAAGGCCGGCAATTCGAGCACATACTAGATGTATTCATTGACTAAATATTAAAAAATGATTTTTTTACTCAAACATGTGTATTTTATTTATTATTCAAATTTAATATGAATTAGCCCCTTTTGCACAATACTGGCAATTTCTTTTCTTTTTCTACAAAAATATGGCTAGTATTATACCTTTCTGAAATCCTTATTAAATAAGTAATTTATCTGTAAAATGTGCAGTGACAGTCCAGTACATTTTTTTTTCACCACCGAATTCCAAAGTTGAGGTAAATATTTTTTGTACAAAAAAATAATAAGAATAATGTTTTTTTTTTCAAAGATACTTAATGATATTTAGCAAAATAGTATTTAAACATGGTAGATCTACTATTCTAGAATATTTACAAAAATAAATTACAGAGTTATCTGCTTTCTTGTACACACAGCAACAAAAAAACTGACCAAAAGCGGAATTTGTCGAAAAAAATAAAATGTCGGGAATATCTCGAAAACGGTGACACTTTTACTGAGGTCATTTTTTTTTATCGAGTAGGGCACACCTCAATCTTCCTTACATTTCAGTCTGTCGTGCTCTTTACGGGACACCCTGTACATATATATTATAACAGTACATAATCCCTTCTCACAGTCTCTATTAAGTGGTGTTAATAATGTTATCTTCTCCGAATGATACTTACAATATAAGATGATGATAATATACCCTAACAATAAAAACAGAAAGAGTGTTAAGAGGGTACAGGCAAAAGATAGCCTTATTATAGTAAGCAATTTCTTCCAAATTACTCTAATCTTATTATAATTCAAGCTTCCAACGTATGGGTGATGATTATTGGTACCAACCTAACCAACAAGAGAACACCACTTGGAGAGTCACCTAGTTAAGCACTAGTAGTGAACTGTCTGACTAGAGAATAGACAGACTATTTGTTTCCTTTTAGAGCTATCACAATAGAGGATAGACAATGGACTTGATGTATCAACCCTATTAACATAAAAATCAACCACTAAGACTGTTGCAAAGCGCAAATATACCTATGCCTTATTTTAATACCTAGAGCTATCATTTAGCGGATGGACAGTGGACTTGATGGTACCAACTTAATGTACATAAGAGCTATCACTAGGAAGTTTGCCATTGCTAAGCGCTAATATACCTATTTTACATTTCCATACCTAGAGCTATCACTTAGAGGATAGACAATGGACTTAAAGGCACAATGCACATAAGAGCTACCATTAGAAAGGTCGCCATTGATAAGCGCTGATATACCTATTTGTCATTTCCATACCTGGAGCTATCACTTAGAGGATAGACAATATACTTGAAGGTATCAATGCAATGAACATAAGAGCTACCACTAGGAAGGTCGCCACTGACAAGCGCTAACATACCTATTTCTCATTTCCATACTTAGAGCTATCACTTAGAGGATAGACAATGGACTTGATGGTATCAACCTAATTAACAAAAGATCTACCACCAGGAAGGTCGCCATTGCCAAGCGCTAATATACCTATTTATCATTTCCATGCCTAGAGCTATCACTTAGAGGATAGACAATGGACTTGAAGGTATCAACACAATGAATGTAAGAGCTACCACTAAGAAAGTCGCCATTGACAAGCGCTAACATACCTATTTCTCATTTCCATACTTAGAGCTATCACTTAGAGGATAGACAATGGACTTGATGGTATGAACCCTATTAACATAAGAGCTACCACGATTATGGTCGGCATTGGCAAGCGCTATATACCTATTTCTCATTTCCATACTTAGAGCTATCACTTAGAGGATAGACAATGGACTATATGGTATGAACCTTATTAATATAAGAGCTACCACGATTATGGTCGGCATTGGCAAGTGCTATATACCTATTTCTCATTTCCATACCTAGAGCTATCATTTAGAGGATAGACAATGGACTTGATGGTATCAACTCAAATAACATAAAGCTACCACTACAAGTATCGCCTTTTGCTAAACGCTAGTAGATAGCTAGAACATAGACCAACTATTTTTTATACTTTTATTTCCATGTTTGGTTTGTCACTTGAGGAATCGAAGATAAACCATTGAATTGTCGGGGCTTACCTACCCATGTTGAAACTCAAGATTAGACTAATGCTGAGAAACAATAGACTATTATGTCAAATTGATTATTATAAAATAATGAGAGTACAAATTCTGAAGAAATAACCGACAATTCAAAACCTAAAAGCCTCTGTTCTATTAATCAACCTCAACTGTGCTAGAAATCAAAGTATTAATAGTATGTAATGTCAGAGATTACTTTCAAAAGAGATAACTGTACACAAGACATGGTTAGAGAATACTGCTATTAAATTCTTTCAACCAACATCATAAAATTCAAATAGCACATAAATAATAATGAATAACATTGCCCGAAGAGTGAGTAAACGAGATAGCAACAGGATCTGTGGAACAGAGACAACAGTATCAGCAGGCAGCCCCACAGCCAACAGCATGAACAGAAAGCCCACAAGGAACAGTATCAGCAGGCCGCCCCACAGCCAGCAATAAAAGCAGTGATGCAACCAGTCATGATCAGCAGTGCCATAACCAGCAGTACCAGCAGCCCTACAGCCAGCAGTAGTAGCAGAGCTACAACCAGATGTATTAGCAGTCTCACAGCCATTAGTATCAACAGTGGCCCAGGCAGCAAGGCCGTTTAAGAATAGTACCTCATGAGGAGGAAGAATTCCCTATAAAGTTATAATGGGAAAATTTGCACAAGCAAATATACCTACCTTTATGATATTTACTTTTTCAAAATTCTGGTAAAATTAATTCCGAATGTCTATCACTAAAAGTTTTAGCATTATCATTAAGACATGGGATTCAAATACTGTCTTTGTTAATCAGGAATAACAATACTAATCTCAGTATAAATTGAGGTACCTACCTGATAATATTATAACTTCAATGAAAATTTCCTTCAAGTATTACATTCGAAATTGTAAAATATTGATACCTAGTTCGGTTAGATAGAATAGTTACCCTTTTTATTATTAACTCATAGGTGAAAAGGAAGGAAAAATAGTTCATTAGTAACATATAACTTACATCACCATTAGCGTTTTCTCTAAATTATGTTGTTGTAGATTTATTATGTTGTTGCTGATCAGCCCAAAACACAGTTTACAATTAATATAAAAATTACAACAATAATGTCCCTCCACTTAATCAATCGGAACCAAACTGCAGTGGAGAAGTAACAATAATATTTTCATGATAATATACCTACACGACCGATAATTAATAAATTAATGTTATCCTTATATGTAACTGCATACCTAAGGGTAAAATATGTTTTATTCATTTTTTTTTTCCAGTAAATAATAGGACGTTACTATTACTGTCCTAAAAACAAATTCATAAATTATTACACTAAAGAGATAGCTGCGTAAACAATGTTACGTGTGTTAATGTGTTGTGTATACGTTGTTCTATCATCTGATTGGTGGGTGAAAGGTTGCATAGAGGAATAGGAAAAAAATCCACAACAAGTTATATTTATTATTACCACATAAAAAAATATACTAAATATTATTACCCAGCCCATATGGTCGATATTAGGTAATACACAATAATGTGGGCTCAGGTAATCTATTTTAATAAAAACAAAATCTTAATTATTACGAAGATATTTATCACACAAGTACATAATGTAAATGCACTTCCCCTCTTTATACTTTCAGCCTCATTTAACAATATCTTATAATAAAGAGGAAAGTTTAGTTCAGTGGTTCTGAATATTTTAATGAAAAAGGTCATTTGAATAAATGTATCGAAATTCTTACTTGCACTTATATTTGTATTTTCTCTAATCAATTTGACATGTTGTCTTAGGATTCATTTAACTACTCAATGTCGACAACAATTGCCAACTTAGCACAGGATGTTACAATCAATCTTGTGTCTAGGTGCCCTCGTCATTACCCTTTCTTCTTTATGTATTTCTTCTTCTTTTATGTATGTAAACAAATAATGTGTAACTTTGATAATTATTGTAGCCCTTGGTGTGCCAATGAAAAATGAGTGTTATACTACATGATGAAGTCTCACAGTCCTTTCGACTATAACTATCGTTGTTGTTCAAGAGCTTCGGAAATGTGCTCTATGGTGAGGTCCCTGTGAGGCTCTTATAGCCAATCTTGATGTTGAGCTCCATCAGAAATTTGTTCTTGTATAGTTCTTTTGTTTTGAAATTGATAGTAATGTGAAATAGGTATTTAATGTACTTGCTCAACTTCAACTTTATTATTTAGAACTATGTATCTATTCTAGTACAGTATAGTATAACCATATATAACATACATAATATCGATTTCATTCTTGAGAACTGGTGAAACTTGTTAAGCGAACAGTTATTATTCTTATTGTTTTTTACATGATAATATCAAAACGTTTGGTGGAACGCCGCGCTGAGTTTATCAGGCGACGGCTGTGCCTCTGACTGCCTTTATTGGGATTAAAGTCATGGGCAGCTTAATTAGCTTTTGTGATAACAATGTACTTTATTCATTAATGAATAATCATATTATTGGTACTCGTTTCAATTTAAATGTTTCATTCCCAACTAAACTTTGAACATCTACACTGTTAAAAACCTCTCGAACAAGGAGCGAGTATAATTATGAGATTAAACGAACTTACCTGTAAGTGAAGTTCTATCTCAATTATACGAAGCTCCTTGTTCGAGAGGACTCCCTCCCTTCAATTTTAATATCCCGCCCTAAAGCTTCCACAGGTGATGGAGTTGTCCATGAAACATGCTTTAAACATAATGACATTAGTTGACAGCTGCGTTCAGGAAGCGGGAAACTAACTTTTTTTTTAGCTTTGGATATGAGCTTTGAAAATTGTGACGATGCTGGAGCATAAGACGTAGACTACACTGTTAAAAACCTATCGAACAAGGAGCTTCGTATAATTGAGATAGAACTTCACTTACAGGTAAGTTCGTTTAATCTCATAATAATAAGTTACAAACTGATAATTTAATTTTACGTAGCTACGCTGGCGCACGAATTGAACCTCTGGGTTATATCACTGTCGATGTTAAATTTAAGAACGTAGCAGTACCGAATTTAATTTTGTATGTGATTAGGGGGGGTGGTAAACCGTTATTGGGAAGAGATTGGTTGCGCGCTCTAAAAATATCACAAATAAATATTAATGAGTTGAAAGATGATCAGTTCGTGAGCCAGTTGCGACATGAGTTTCCCGAAGTTTTTAGAGACGAATTGGGTACATGCAAAAAGATGTTACGATTGCAACTCTCAGATTGTGCAGGTGTATACGTGCGCGCGCGACCCGTGCCGCTGGCACTGCGCGAGCGCGTGGAACGTGAGCTTGCGCGGCTTGAGCGTGACGGTACTATATACAGGGTGGAACAATCCGAGTTCGGCACACCGATAGTTCCGGTGATAAAAAGCAACGGGGAGATACGTTTATGTGGGGACTACAAGATAACCATTAATCCAAAATTAAAACGTGATTTTTACCCTCTGCCGCGTATCGAGGAGCTGTTCGCGAACCTAAGTAACGGCGAGGAATTTACTAAGATCGATCTTAGACATGCGTACGAACAAGTGTTATTACACGAAGATTCGCAGCGTTTCACAGCTATTACTACTCACGTAGGGACGTTTGCATATCGCCGCACACCCTACGGTCTATCGTGTGTACCAGAACAGTTTCAAAAACTGATGGAGGAAACATTACGCGGGATATCGGGTACAGTCGTGTTCCTTGACGACATTTGTGTCACAGGTAGGGATCGCCCTACACATCTGCGCAATCTGCGAGCCGTACTCGAGAGATTAAGGTTAATGGGATTAACAGTTAAGTTAAATAAATGTATTTTTTTACAACGGAGTGTAAACTATCTCGGTTTTATTATAGACAAGGAGGGCTTGCACCCTGACCTGGCCAAACTCGAATCGATCACCGGTCTGCCTGCTCCGACTGACGTCGCCCAGTTAAAGAGTTTTCTAGGGCTCATTAATTATTATGGAAAATTTATTCCAAACTTGAGTACACTTTTGCACCCACTACACGCACTTTTAAAAAAAGACGTCAGATGGAGTTGGGACGCGCGGTGCGAGCAGGCTTTCGCGGGCGCAAAGAAGGTGTTAGTGAGCGAGCGTGTGCTCGCGCACTATGAGGAGGGGCGGCCGCTCGTGCTGGCCGTGGACAGCAGCGCGTACGGCGTGGGGGCCGTGTTAGCGCACCGCTACCCCGACGGTAGCGAGCGGCCCGTCAGCTGCGCCTCACGGACGCTGAACCAGGCCGAGCGGAACTACAGTCAGCTGGATAAGGAGGCGCTCGCAATATATTTTGGTATAACCAAACATCACCAATACTTGTTTGCTAGGCGTTTTGTGCTCCGCACTGACCACAAGCCTCTCACGTATATTTTTGGGGAAAAGAGCGGTATTCCTCAGACGGCGGCTAGTAGGCTACAGCGATGGGCCGCGCGACTCGCCGGCTACGATTTCGCGATCGAGTTTGTCAGGTCCGCGGACAACGGCCCGGCCGACGGACTGTCGCGGTTGCCCCTGCACCACGAGCGGCAGCCCACTCCGGAGGTTCACTACCTCAATTATGTAGAGGAATCCATCCCGATTGATTGTAAAATGATTGCTACGGAAACCAAGCGGGACCCCGTATTAAGTAGAATAATGGGGTATGTTATGTTCGGGTGGCCGGCGTCCACTAGCTGTGATGAGGATAAATCATACTTTGCTCGTAAGGACGAGATGAGGGTCGAGTTAGGCTATTTAATTTTTAAATATAGAATAGTAGTGCCACCGCGGTTGCGTGCAAATATCTTAAGGGAAATTCACGACGGACATTTGGGGATGAATAAGATGAAAAACATCGCCCGTAACTATGTGTACTGGCCTAACATAGACCGAGACATTGAAGAGACGAGCCGCGCGTGCTTGGCGTGCCGCTCTGTGCGCGACGCCCCGGCCAGCGCGCCGCTCCACCCGTGGGAATTTCCAGCACATCCTTGGCAACGCCTACATGCGGATTTTTTCGACTGTGCAGGCAAACGTTATTTGATCGTGATCGATGCACACACAAAGTGGATCGAAACGATTCAAATGAACGGTACTACGGCATCATTGACAGTGAAGGCTTTACGTAGCATCTTTGCGCGGTTTGGCCTACCATCACAGCTGGTAACGGATAACGGACCGCCGTTCACTTTGGAAGAATTTAAAACTTATTGCATAAAAAATTTAATTAAACATACTACTTCAGCGCCGTATAGACCTCAGGGAAACGGGGAAGCAGAAAATGCGGTAAAGACGGTTAAAAAGGCCGTAAAAAGGGCTCTGCACGAGGGCGAGGACACTTCAGTTGCCTTGAGTCGATTTTTATTTCAGTATAGAAATTGTGAGCACGCGACGACGGGTGTCCCCGGCGGTGGCTCTGGTCGGGCGGAGGCTGCGCGGCCGCCTCGATGCACTGCGGCCGCACGTCGCAGACACCGTGCGCGCCGGGCAGACCCGCCAGGTGGCGGCCGCCGGCGGACACCACCGTACGTTTGAGGTCGGTCAGCCCGTGCTCGCGCGCGACTATACCCGCGAGGGGGACAAGTGGTCAGAAGGTCACATCTCAGCAGTTACAGGACCCGTGTCGTACAAGGTTCAGATGAGCGGGGGCGCTGAGTGGCGTAGGCACCAAGACCAGAATGTGCCCAGTCGCGCAGGTCGCTATTCATTGTCGCGCACGAGCATGGAGCCCAGAATAGAGAATCCCGAGTCGTCTGACGGCGCTGAAAATAAAGATAGCGGCGCGGGGACAACGGGAAGCCCATCAGGCAACGGTGACGGGGCTGTCGAGTCCTATGACGCCGGCGGTTCTGATTATGATGACGCCGAGGGTGCGTCTTCGCCGGTCCGGTCCAAGTGCTCAACCGTGGAGCAGTCTCCGCCGCCCATTCTCTCCGCGCGCGCTTTAAGGGCTATGAATCGTGATTGTATTAAAAGTAAAAAGAACAATTAAGAATACCTACCTATTGTTATTTAATCTAAGTCTCAAGGGGTTCAAATATCAAGAGTGACGTCACGAACGTCGTGTTATCGTGTTCACGTACCCGTTGCGATATCAAAAAAGAATTTAAGAATTGTGTATTGTGCTATAATATCATTATAAACATAAACTTACCTAGTTCATAGTCACCATTAATTGTGGACACAGTGTTCAGTGCAGTGTATACTCCAGAAAAACCACAATATAATAATCACTATAAAAATATTTATTTATTCACGGTCGTAATAATAAACTTAATACAAAAAGTACCGTCAAAACAAAACACAAACATAAACAAACAGGCATCTATTGGAAAAGTACCGAACTAACATTGTCACTACTAGACTATCGATATGGTTGGGTCAAAGTCGAAGTGCGGTGCGTGCGGGAAGTTTCTGGCAAGTGTAGATGGCGTTAATTGCACATGCTGCACAAAGCTGTACCACCGCGCGTGTGTCGGCTTGCCTGCTGGCGCGGTGGCGGGTCGGACTTGGAAGTGTCCTGAGTGCACATCAAAAGTCCCGAGGGCAAACCAGGATAGCACCCCTGTAAGAACCCCTGCCGTGTCACCACCGCTTTATGAGTCGTGTGAGGAGAGCCCACGGGCAGGACCTACCTTGGACACTACCATCACTGAGTTCCGGGAGCCCGAGTTAGCTCTGGAATTTCGGCAGTTCCGGGAGGAGATGCGGCAAACGCGTGACGAGATTCGTGCATTCCGACAGGATATGCAGGAGCTCAGGATGGCGGTCGGTGCCTGCGATGCGCGTCTCGACAAGCTGGAGACTCGCCTGATGGAGTTGGAGCAGAGGAAGGGTGGGGAGGCTGGTGGGGTGGTCAAGGCGCTGGAGTCTACAGTCGCCCAACTAAAAATGGAGTTAAACGATAGGGACCAGGAGCTCCTGTTGAATGATGTGGAGCTATCTGGTATTCCAGAGGTAGGTGGAGAAAACCCTGTCCACCTGTTTACTCTTTGCGCTGCCAAGCTTGGTGTGACGTTGGACGAGCGTGAAGTGGTGAGCTGTGCCCGGGTGGGAGTCACCCGCGCGGCGGAGCGGGGAGCGGCGCCGCGGCCGCGCGCCATCGCCGTGCGACTAGCTCGCCGCGCGCCCCGCGATGCGCTGCTACGAGCTGCGCGCGTGCGCCGCACTACCACCACCGAGGGCCTCGGCCTGCAGGGTGCCCCACAACGATTTTACGTCAACGAACGGTTGACCAAAACAAATCGCCACCTTTTCTACCGGGTTCGTGAAGCAGCCAACCGGTTGGATTGGCGGTTTGTTTGGTCAAGAGATGGAAAAATATATTGTCGTCGAGCATCTGGATCCACTGGACACCGAATACGGTCGGAGGCCGACATTCTATCGGTTTTTGGTCCCAGCTACAGCAAGGAAGAAGCCGTTATTATGAAGTAACGATATTTTCCGGTTGTACTAAATGTATTTTGCTATCGTTTACTAATGTTCATTGTTTACTGTCTGTTTGTGTTTTTATTGTAAGTATCTTTACAAAGTCGTTATGACTCATTTGGTCAGGTGGGGATATCCGAGCGGATTGAATGGCAAATTATTATTCATATTTGTTCTTTGCTATTATATCGTATATGCCTAAAATCACTTAATTTATCCTATTTACAAATAATATTATATTACATTTATTACATACATGTTCATACTCAGACAAGAAACAACACAACAACACTACATTTAAACTACGCTACAACTATATTAACACGATCAACTCTTATTATTAATGAATATGGGTGTACCACCGGTTTAATGTGTTTAAAATGATTGTAACACGCAAATTAAAAGTTGGTTTGTTTAATGCTGGCTCTTTGGGAACGGGACATGACGAATTTCTAGTAGCTATGGACCGACACGACGTAGACATAATGGCTATTAACGAGACGTGGCTGAAGGAAGGCCGGGAGGGGTGCGCCCCCGCCGTGCCGGGCTACCGGCTGCGGCACGAGCCGCGGCCGCCGGGCAAACGCAAACGCGGTGGCGGCGTCGGCTTCTTGTGGTGTAGGAGTAGGTAGATATATAAGAAAAACAAAGAAAGAAGAGACGGTACACGTGTATACCATATAAGGTTTGTTTTGATCGTAACAAGAGGAAAGAAATATTATATGACCATATTCTATGACCATTTACGGATAATGAGATTAGTTATAAGATACCTTAAACTTGATCCTTAACATAACATTGTAACCCAATATAAATTTATCATAAGAATGTTAGTCATACAACCCATTATAAATAGGGTGCATTTATTCAAATAAATTCAGTATTTAATCTGCACTTAGGCCTTTCATTTCGAACCGCTACCCACCGCATCACATGGCGACCCTGCCAGTGCGTTCGCGTTCGCGTTAAGTGTCGGCTATCCAACGCCTCCCATATTTGGCACGAGAGTGTCGAGTTTGAGTTAAGTGATCTGTAGGAATGCGTCGGTAATTTAGATTGTTTATTAATTGATCTCTAATAATGGAGAAACAAATTGAAATCGGTCAGTCGTATTCGAGGCTTCAAGATGGAGTTCGAGATCAACGTCAACTTGGTGGACACCTTCTCGTACCTAGACATTATTAAAAGGAGATTACGTACGTTCTGCAAGATAAACGAAGTAGTACTTCTGGACTTGAAGTTCACAACAGAAGACGGTCGAAACGTTATTTCGGCGTACATAGAGGGACATATAGGGCACGTAAACTTATGTCCAAAAACAATAACACCAGCTCATAAAGCGGTAGTAGAAAATCAATTGGACATTGATTTTCCAGATGGAACGAAAGCCATAGCAGATCTTCAGTTAGTGAATGCAGGAAGACTTTTGTGGTTATGGAAGATCAAGTGGGAGAGAGATTCAACTTATGCAGATTGGTAAAGTAATAGCAATGGGTAAGCAGCAGTCAAAGGAGGAGAAAAAAGAAGAAGTGATTATCACCCAAAGTGGTCAAAATAACTTTGCTCCAAACAGCATACGCCGCGGCGTCTCCGCCCGCGTGCTGCCTCACCCGCCGTCTGGTTGTGTCGAGCAGATGTGGCTCGCTATTACAGTTAACGGCAAAAAAATTGTCATAGGCACTGCATACCGCCCACAATGGGTAACAGTAGACTTGATCTTGGGGGCCTTGTCCGAGTCTTTGTCTACATTTTCGTGGAGTGATCATACAGTACTGCTTGGGGACTTCAATGTCAATATGTTGGACGTCGTTGATCGAGACGGCTCCGTCAAGAAGTTAAATACTTTCCTAAGCTGTTACAATTTAAATCAACTTGTTATTGAGCCAACACACTTCACTGGCCACAGCGAGACTCTCATCGATTTGGTCTGTACAGATATAAAGGGGAGCTCTGTTGATGTCTATTATGCCCCTGAACTAGGAAGACATGCATTCCTTACATGTTTAATAAATCTGTACCGTCGGTGAAAAGTAATACAAGTCCAAAATTCAACATACATACATACATAAACTCGCGCCCGTAATCCCTAATGGGGTGGGCAGAGCCACAAGTAATCAAAGACAACTTGCAGCCACTGTTGATACGATGTCGTAAGCTGGATATGATGAACCTTATGGTGATAAGGGATCAGCCTATCGCCCATAACATTAGTCCATCAAAATTCAAGTTTTGAGAAAATCGAGTTTAAAGTTAAAAACATTCTAGCTCGCGACTTATAAGGAATAATGGAACAGAAGTTAGATGTGTCGATAAGTGATGATGGAAGGTTTCTTTTCTAATATTTAGTTATATTTAGAACCTAAACAGAAATGATAGAGGATCAAAATAAATTACATGTATCAGTTGACACCAACTTTTTTACTGTGTAAATTGATACATGTCTACTTATACCTTTTTACACACATAACTATACAAAAGTCATCGTTGATATATCATATTTCAATTATTAATTTTACAGTCTTATTCTACAAAAAACAAAATGTCTTGGAAGAAAGTTTATTTCATAATGTTGTAGAAAGGCAAAATTATATTTATTTTCTTTAAAAAGTAAAGAAACGTAACTTATATCAATTGACACAAACTATAAACTATAACGAATTTGTGTCAAGTGGTTTAACATGACTTATTTTTTCGGTTTTATTGTGTAAAATGATACATGTTTTTACGAATTTCTAATAAATAAATACATATAAAGATGGTACACGTATATATAGTGTAAGGTGGCGATAATAATATATTTTTGTTATGATTTTACTCTCAAAACTCATAAATAACCGGTCAAAACCACCACTGCCGCCCACTACAAACACATTTTGTCCACTACACTACGCCCCTAATCAAAACCACTTTTGGTTCATTTTTGCAGTCAAAATCTTACAAATTCAATTATGATAATATTTCCACCCCTAACAAATGAAGGTAAGAGGAATCATATTAAGACTGGTCAATAGGAATGTTTCGAGCTAGCCTGGCAGTATGGCCTGGAGATAAAGGTGATGTACCTACGTACTTTTAAACCAAAATCACACAAACCGGTAAGTGTTACTTCTTTCTTGCTGAAACTATTTAAAAGATCACAACTCATTCTACAATCAAAATCCCCTAAAGTAAAGTAAAATTCGATATTTCGAATTATCAAAATTCCCGGTCTAATGGTAGCCCGCAACATTGACAGAACGATAAACGGAGTCGAATCAATGTTGACGATAAGAATAGGTAGTGAAAATGAAGATCATTGGTTCACCTCCAAACCTATAGGTTACACAGGGCTATCCTCAGACCATGACCATGACCACCATGGACCATGGTCTGTTATGGTTAAGCTAAATGAGCTCGTTTCCGCAAAACTCTATACGTAAGCACACGTGGGGGACTTTCCGCATATCCTCGCGTATGGACCACTATTGTGAAGTGGGCAAACTTCCCACTATATCATCATCATCCTCCTGCCCTTATCTCACTCTAGGTGGGGTCGGCACAACATGTATAGGCAAATGTCCCATCTTCTTCTTCTTCTATCGTGTGGATTGTGAGGTGAATTACCAACCCCATCAACCCTGGTGTCAGGGTTATAACTGAGCCGCCATAGGCCCCTAACTTGACTCAATGAATACTCGAATGTCCCATATGTAATGTTATTTTAATGGGCTCAGTTTTCCGCATAAACGCAAGTGGTCCATTATGCGTGCTTTTATTGACTATGTAAGCCAACGAACTCCTTTCAGAAGCTCAAATACCTCCTGGGATTTTTAAAAACTTTGTGACCTGATTTAATTAAGGGGTTGTGCCCATGGTGTTGCCAATTATTTATTCTAATCTAATCTATCCTACAAGATCCCACTGCTGGGCAAAGGCCTCCCCTTCCTCTTTCCATTTTTCACAGTCCTGTGCGTAATTCTCTCTTATGTAATCAAAATACAGAAAAAAAATATTACTGGTGGTGCTCAAGAGTTCAGAGCAGTTATTCCCTTTATAAAAATAAGGAAGCTCGATAAATTTACACCATTCAACGTGTTTGAGAAACTGGTAATCTTCTCTTGAGAAGATGTGGCAGATCCCGATGCTTCCGATGCCGAGCTGTCATCTACGGCTGTGTAGGTTCAAAAATACCACTACCGGCGCTTGCATAAAAGATCTAACCAGCGTGTATTGAATGGCTTGCATATTAATTGAAGCTCGATAATATTTGGAGCCATTATTTCACGTCTACAACCTCCTTAGCAATGAAGGCAGCGTTCAATCTGCCACCGCTTAACCTGCATGTAATCAAGAAAACTATGTAAAACAGCTATGCTTCGAGCTAAGGGAAGGAGACTAACGACAGTTATGACAAATCTTAAATACCTTTTGACTAACCCTGCCATGGTGATAACGACGCCATGATCAGGACCCACAACTTATTGAGGTACTGTAATTAAGTACTACAAGGCGGCTATAGCAGAAAGAGAAAAAACACGGTTTGGTCTGAAGTACTTAACCTATACCCATTCGCAATGCGGATCAGATATGGTTTGCTGTGGCTCTAGACAAAATGTCTTCCCATAGACAGGTTTATGCGGAGGTCACCCTAGGATACATACTGGTGGCGCATGGAATCGAACTTGTATGTATCATTATACACGACACGTAATTGATATCTAAGATCGTATTTTCAGAAATATTTTGATATATATTAATTTATATTACTTTTCACGAAAATATAAATTTGGTGTTTGATGTTACAACTAAAATTATATCATTAAACACGGACTGTGAGAATTCAAGGATTGCGTGTATTTTAATATATGTTGAGTTGCATTTACTTACACCAAAATATTTAATGAAATTCTTCATTTCACTTTAATGCAAGTTAAGATGAATTATGTTACACGTGTTATAACAGCATGAATCCTTCACAAACAGTACTTATATCACTAAACACAAAAATTATCTCCGTATTTATAATAGCTACAGTTACGAGAATTAGACAGAAAGAAAGAGAATTTTTTGAACATGAAGTGTGTGCTAATAACTCAAAAGTGATACAACTCGAGTTGTATTACTTTTCACCGACGGTACAGAAATATCCCCAAATGTAAACCCGCGCCATGTCGTATCACGCGAAGGTCATTACGGGACATCGATCTGAATATGTTCAATAAAGATCTGTCATCGTTATATTGGACCAACATTAGTTCTTTAACAAATGTAAATGACATGGTCACTATCTACAGTGAAATGATTTCATACTTGTTCGATATCCATGCTCCCGTCAAAACCGTATCAGTAAAGTGCGAACAGTACCCGTGGATAACGTATAACATAAAACTTATGATGAAGAAGCGGGACGAGGCACATACCAAGGCTCGATTTACTAAGCAGGAAAACCATAAAAAATACTACAAAGATTTAAAAAAGCTAGTTAGTGAGGCATTGTATAGGGAAAAGCAGGCATACTTCGAACATTATATTAACTCCACTGAAAATGACTCGCGTACGCTTTGGAACCATATTAAAAAAAATGTGAGAATTAAAAGTAGACCAGAATTGCCAGCAAATATTTTCAAGAACCCAAACGAAATAAATAACTATTTTCTTAATGTACCCGGTAGCGATAATGTAAAAATATCTCAATTGACTTATTTTGAATGTCATCGATGTGTGTCAGACACATTTACTTTAAGCCAGGTCACGGAAAGTGATATTATGAAAGTCGTCCGTAATATTAAAACGAACGCTGTTGGAATGGATGGTATTTCACTTGATATGCTACTGCTGCCTGATACGTTGACTGTGATTACCAATATAATTAATTGCTCCATAGTAACGAATACGTATCCTGCATTATGGCAGAAGGCATTGGTAAAACCGATACCAAAATCTTCAAATGTCACCGAATTGAAAGATCTTCGTCCAATCAGTATCTTGCCATGTATGTCCAAAATATTAGAAAAAGTAGTTGCCTCGCAGCTTACAAAATTTCTGGAAAAGAATAACATACTACCGTACGTACAGTCGGGGTTCAGGAAGGGATATAGCACCACGACTGCCTTGCTACAGATTGTAGATGATATACTGGCTGCGCGTGACAATGGTGAGGGGACTTTGCTGACTCTATTGGACTTCTCTAGGGCTTTTGACTGTATAAATGTTCCAATGTTATTGTCGAAGCTACACTATTACGGATTTAGCATAGACAGCATAAAGTGGTTTAGTAGCTATTTTGAAAACAGAGCCCAAATTGTCGAATTGTGCAACGAGGACGGTTCATCTGTCAGGTCGGACTCTAAAACCGTCACAAGGGGAGTTCCGCAAGGATCAATACTGGGTCCTCTTATGTTCATTATTTATAGCGCCGATGTGGTGAAACAAATAAAGAACTGTAAATTCCACGTTTACGCCGACGATATACAGGTTTACACTTCATGTAAACCTTGTGATACTCGTCTGGCGGAAATTAGACTAGAAGAAGACTTAGAACGTGTTGCAGCTTGGGCAGAAGCGAACACCCTAGTACTTAACGCAAGTAAAACGAAGTATATGATTCTTGGAACTAAACAACAGATAGACAGTATTACGCGTCAAGGGCTGAGCATTAGTATTCGGGGTGAAGTGGTACAGCGAGTGTCAGAATCGCGAAACCTAGGGTTGCTAATGGACGAAGAGTTACTTTTTGAAAAGCACATTGCGAATACTGCTAGCAATTGTTTTTACAGGCTGAAAGTAATGTACCAAATTCGAGAATATTTAAGTACTCCCATTCGAATCAAACTATGCGACTCTTTAATTCTCTCTAAGTTTAATTATATGGACGCTGTGTATGGGCCTCGGCTTCTGGCTCGCTCACAAAACCTGGTTCAGAGAGTACAAAATGCTTGCGCTAGATTCTGCTTCAAAATTCCTCCCCGCACACACGTAACACCTTACATAAACAAGGCTAGAATCCTAAAAATGAAATATCGCAGACAGTTTCATTTTGCAACGCTGATGTTCGGAATAGTTAATTTTAAATTACCGCCATATCTTGCGGACAAACTAGTTTGGTCCCGCGACGTGACTGCTGCCAGGATCCGTGCGTCGTACTACTCACTCGCAGTACCTCGTCACCGCACCACCGCTTTCCGTGGCAGTTTCAGGTTCGCCGCATCCAAGTGCTGGAACGATTTGCCGCCACCGTTTCGTAGTCTGAAAACAATTTATAGCTTTAAATCAAAGTACAAATGCTATCTCCTAGATATGCAACTATTAAGCTAATTAATATTTTACCTAATTGGTGTCGACACGTCACGTGGCGGAGTCCTCCTAGCGGGCTGGATGCGGCGACACAACCTTTGTCATGATTATTATAATTTTCCGTCGGGTAATGTTTGCATGGTCTGAAAATTAATCGCAATATTATACACAGGCTTAATTATACTATCCGTACTTATTCAAAATAAGTGGATAGCGTAGGTAGTTATTTTAAGCGGAAAACACTATGTTTTGTTTTGGCTTACCTCTTGGCTAGTGTGTCGGGGTTCTCAAACGACTGCACGTTTCTATTATTTATTGTGATGTTGTTGAGTGTATACGTTAGTTAATGTATATTTGCTTTATTGATTCACTTTATCATTATTTTTTCTTTTTAATTAATATGCAATTCTATTTCAAATTTTCAATCTATACTTATAATAAATCTGTAGAGAGGTCAATTCTGTACATTAAATATTTTTTCAAAATAACTATCAGGGGGTGATAAGTGATCGATACTGATGCCAAAAATGCAATCAGTAAAATTTTTGTCTGTCTGTCTGTCTGTCTGTCTGTCTGTCTGTCTGTCTGTCTGTCTGTCTGTCTGTCTGTCTGTATGTTCCTTATAGAAACAAAAACTACTGGACGGATTTTAATGAAACTTGGTACAATTATTCTTCACACTCCTGGACAGGTCATAGTATACTTTTCATCACGCTACAATCAATAGGAGCAGAGTAGTGAAGGGAAATCCTTTTGTATGAAAAATCTAAACCACTCAAGTTAGACGTTTGAAATTTGGCATGCAGGTACCTTAGATACCGTAGAGGTGCACTAAGAAAGGAATTCCCGAAATTCCTACGGGAACGGGAATTAGCGGGAAAATCCTTTTGTATGAAAAATCTAAACCACTCAAGTTAGACTTTTGAAATTTGGCATGCAGGTACCTTAGATAACGTAGAGGTGCACTAAGAAAGGAATTCCCGAAATTCCCACGGGAACGGGAATTAGCGGAAAAATATTTTTGTATGAAAAATCTAAACCATTCAAGTTAGATGTTTGAAATTTGTCATGCAGGTACCTTAGATACCGTAGAGGTGCACTAAGAAAGGAATTCCCAAAATTCTCACGGGAACGGGAATTAGCGGGAAATACCTTTTGTATGAAAAATCTAAACCACTCAAGTTAGACATTTGAAATTTAGCATGCAGATACCTTAGGTACCGTGGAGGTGTACTAAGAAAGGAATTCCCGAAATTCTCACGAGAACGGGAATTAGCGGGAAAATCCTTTTGTATGAAAAATCTAAACCATTCAAGTTAGACGTTTGAAATTTGTCATGCAGGTACCTTAGGTACCGTTGAGGTGTACTAAGAAAGGAATTCCCGAAATTCCCACGGGAACGGGAATTAACGGGAAAATCCTTTTGTATGAAAAATCTAAACCATTCAAGTAAGATGTTTAAAATTTGGCACGCAGGTACCTTAGACACCGTAGAGGTGTACTAAGAAAGGAATTCCCGAAATTCCCACGGGAACGGGAATTAGCGGGAAAATCCTTTTGTATGAAAAATCTAAACCACTCAAGTTAGACGTTTGAAATTTGGCATGCAGGTACTTTAGTAAACTTAAAGCTTAGTTGCAACAGGATATTACAAAATTCCCACGGGAACGGTAGTTAGCGGGAAAAAACATTTGTATGAAAAAATCAAATCTAAATAAAAGGAGAAACTGACTGACTCAGTGACTGACATATCAACGCATAGCCTGAACGGCTAAATGTAGGCATTTGAAATTTGGAAGGGACATAGCTTAGGTACCGTAGAGGTGCACTAAGAAAGGAATTCCCGGAATTCCCACGGGAACGGAAATTAGCGGGAAAATCCTTTTGTATGAAAAATCTAAACCGCTTAAGTTAGACGCTTGAAATTTGGCACCGCTTAACCTGCATGTAATCAAGAAAACTATGTAAAACAGCTATGCTTCGAGCTAAGGGAAGGAGACTAACGACAGTTATGACAAATCTTAAATACCTTTTGACTAACCCTGCCATGGTGATAACGACGCCATGATCAGGACCCACAACTTATTGAGGTACTGTAATTAAGTACTACAAGGCGGCTATAGCAGAAAGAGAAAAAACACGGTTTGGTCTGAAGTACTTAACCTATACCCATTCGCAATGCGGATCAGATATGGTTTGCTGTGGCTCTAGACAAAATGTCTTCCCATAGACAGGTTTATGCGGAGGTCACCCTAGGATACATACTGGTGGCGCATGGAATCGAACTTGTATGTATCATTATACACGACACGTAATTGATATCTAAGATCGTATTTTCAGAAATATTTTGATATATATTAATTTATATTACTTTTCACGAAAATATAAATTTGGTGTTTGATGTTACAACTAAAATTATATCATTAAACACGGACTGTGAGAATTCAAGGATTGCGTGTATTTTAATATATGTTGAGTTGCATTTACTTACACCAAAATATTTAATGAAATTCTTCATTTCACTTTAATGCAAGTTAAGATGAATTATGTTACACGTGTTATAACAGCATGAATCCTTCACAAACAGTACTTATATCACTAAACACAAAAATTATCTCCGTATTTATAATAGCTACAGTTACGAGAATTAGACAGAAAGAAAGAGAATTTTTTGAACATGAAGTGTGTGCTAATAACTCAAAAGTGATACAACTCGAGTTGTATTACTTTTCACCGACGGTACAGAAATATCCCCAAATGTAAACCCGCGCCATGTCGTATCACGCGAAGGTCATTACGGGACATCGATCTGAATATGTTCAATAAAGATCTGTCATCGTTATATTGGACCAACATTAGTTCTTTAACAAATGTAAATGACATGGTCACTATCTACAGTGAAATGATTTCATACTTGTTCGATATCCATGCTCCCGTCAAAACCGTATCAGTAAAGTGCGAAAAGTACCCGTGGATAACGTATAACATAAAACTTATGATGAAGAAGCGGGACGAGGCACATACCAAGGCTCGATTTACTAAGCAGGAAAACCATAAAAAATACTACAAAGATTTAAAAAAGCTAGTTAGTGAGGCATTGTATAGGGAAAAGCAGGCATACTTCGAACATTATATTAACTCCACTGAAAATGACTCGCGTACGCTTTGGAACCATATTAAAAAAAATGTGAGAATTAAAAGTAGACCAGAATTGCCAGCAAATATTTTCAAGAACCCAAACGAAATAAATAACTATTTTCTTAATGTACCCGGTAGCGATAATGTAAAAATATCTCAATTGACTTATTTTGAATGTCATCGATGTGTGTCAGACACATTTACTTTAAGCCAGGTCACGGAAAGTGATATTATGAAAGTCGTCCGTAATATTAAAACGAACGCTGTTGGAATGGATGGTATTTCACTTGATATGCTACTGCTGCCTGATACGTTGACTGTGATTACCAATATAATTAATTGCTCCATAGTAACGAATACGTATCCTGCATTATGGCAGAAGGCATTGGTAAAACCGATACCAAAATCTTCAAATGTCACCGAATTGAAAGATCTTCGTCCAATCAGTATCTTGCCATGTATGTCCAAAATATTAGAAAAAGTAGTTGCCTCGCAGCTTACAAAATTTCTGGAAAAGAATAACATACTACCGTACGTACAGTCGGGGTTCAGGAAGGGATATAGCACCACGACTGCCTTGCTACAGATTGTAGATGATATACTGGCTGCGCGTGACAATGGTGAGGGGACTTTGCTGACTCTATTGGACTTCTCTAGGGCTTTTGACTGTATAAATGTTCCAATGTTATTGTCGAAGCTACACTATTACGGATTTAGCATAGACAGCATAAAGTGGTTTAGTAGCTATTTTGAAAACAGAGCCCAAATTGTCGAATTGTGCAACGAGGACGGTTCATCTGTCAGGTCGGACTCTAAAACCGTCACAAGGGGAGTTCCGCAAGGATCAATACTGGGTCCTCTTATGTTCATTATTTATAGCGCCGATGTGGTGAAACAAATAAAGAACTGTAAATTCCACGTTTACGCCGACGATATACAGGTTTACACTTCATGTAAACCTTGTGATACTCGTCTGGCGGAAATTAGACTAGAAGAAGACTTAGAACGTGTTGCAGCTTGGGCAGAAGCGAACACCCTAGTACTTAACGCAAGTAAAACGAAGTATATGATTCTTGGAACTAAACAACAGATAGACAGTATTACGCGTCAAGGGCTGAGCATTAGTATTCGGGGTGAAGTGGTACAGCGAGTGTCAGAATCGCGAAACCTAGGGTTGCTAATGGACGAAGAGTTACTTTTTGAAAAGCACATTGCGAATACTGCTAGCAATTGTTTTTACAGGCTGAAAGTAATGTACCAAATTCGAGAATATTTAAGTACTCCCATTCGAATCAAACTATGCGACTCTTTAATTCTCTCTAAGTTTAATTATATGGACGCTGTGTATGGGCCTCGGCTTCTGGCTCGCTCACAAAACCTGGTTCAGAGAGTACAAAATGCTTGCGCTAGATTCTGCTTCAAAATTCCTCCCCGCACACACGTAACACCTTACATAAACAAGGCTAGAATCCTAAAAATGAATAATATCGCAGACAGTTTCATTTTGCAACGCTGATGTTCGGAATAGTTAATTTTAAATTACCGCCATATCTTGCGGACAAACTAGTTTGGTCCCGCGACGTGACTGCTGCCAGGATCCGTGCGTCGTACTACTCACTCGCAGTACCTCGTCACCGCACCACCGCTTTCCGTGGCAGTTTCAGGTTCGCCGCATCCAAGTGCTGGAACGATTTGCCGCCACCGTTTCGTAGTCTGAAAACAATTTATAGCTTTAAATCAAAGTACAAATGCTATCTCCTAGATATGCAACTATTAAGCTAATTAATATTTTACCTAATTGGTGTCGACACGTCACGTGGCGGAGTCCTCCTAGCGGGCTGGATGCGGCGACACAACCTTTGTCATGATTATTATAATTTTCCGTCGGGTAATGTTTGCATGGTCTGAAAATTAATCGCAATATTATACACAGGCTTAATTATACTATCCGTACTTATTCAAAATAAGTGGATAGCGTAGGTAGTTATTTTAAGCGGAAAACACTATGTTTTGTTTTGGCTTACCTCTTGGCTAGTGTGTCGGGGTTCTCAAACGACTGCACGTTTCTATTATTTATTGTGATGTTGTTGAGTGTATACGTTAGTTAATGTATATTTGCTTTATTGATTCACTTTATCATTATTTTTTCTTTTTAATTAATATGCAATTCTATTTCAAATTTTCAATCTATACTTATAATAAATCTGTAGAGAGGTCAATTCTGTACATTAAATATTTTTTCAAAATAACTATCAGGGGGTGATAAGTGATCGATACTGATGCCAAAAATGCAATCAGTAAAATTTTTGTCTGTCTGTCTGTCTGTCTGTCTGTCTGTCTGTCTGTCTGTCTGTCTGTCTGTCTGTATGTTCCTTATAGAAACAAAAACTACTGGACGGATTTTAATGAAACTTGGTACAATTATTCTTCACACTCCTGGACAGGTCATAGTATACTTTTCATCACGC
This sequence comes from Pectinophora gossypiella, assembly GCF_024362695.1. Lineage (NCBI taxonomy): Eukaryota > Metazoa > Arthropoda > Insecta > Lepidoptera > Gelechiidae > Pectinophora > Pectinophora gossypiella. The sequence continues at coordinate 275,256 of NW_026063251.1, forward strand.
TACAATCAATAGGAGCAGAGTAGTGAAGGGAAATCCTTTTGTATGAAAAATCTAAACCACTCAAGTTAGACGTTTGAAATTTGGCATGCAGGTACCTTAGATACCGTAGAGGTGCACTAAGAAAGGAATTCCCGAAATTCCTACGGGAACGGGAATTAGCGGGAAAATCCTTTTGTATGAAAAATCTAAACCACTCAAGTTAGACTTTTGAAATTTGGCATGCAGGTACCTTAGATAACGTAGAGGTGCACTAAGAAAGGAATTCCCGAAATTCCCACGGGAACGGGAATTAGCGGAAAAATATTTTTGTATGAAAAATCTAAACCATTCAAGTTAGATGTTTGAAATTTGTCATGCAGGTACCTTAGATACCGTAGAGGTGCACTAAGAAAGGAATTCCCAAAATTCTCACGGGAACGGGAATTAGCGGGAAATACCTTTTGTATGAAAAATCTAAACCACTCAAGTTAGACATTTGAAATTTAGCATGCAGATACCTTAGGTACCGTGGAGGTGTACTAAGAAAGGAATTCCCGAAATTCTCACGAGAACGGGAATTAGCGGGAAAATCCTTTTGTATGAAAAATCTAAACCATTCAAGTTAGACGTTTGAAATTTGTCATGCAGGTACCTTAGGTACCGTGGAGGTGTACTAAGAAAGGAATTCCCGAAATTCCCACGGGAACGGGAATTAACGGGAAAATCCTTTTGTATGAAAAATCTAAACCATTCAAGTAAGATGTTTAAAATTTGGGACGCAGGTACCTTAGACACCGTAGAGGTGTACTAAGAAAGGAATTCCCGAAATTCCCACGGGAACGGGAATTAGCGGGAAAATCCTTTTGTATGAAAAATCTAAACCACTCAAGTTAGACGTTTGAAATTTGGCATGCAGGTACTTTAGTAAACTTAAAGCTTAGTTGCAACAGGATATTACAAAATTCCCACGGGAACGGTAGTTAGCGGGAAAAAACATTTGTATGAAAAAATCAAATCTAAATAAAAGGAGAAACTGACTGACTCAGTGACTGACATATCAACGCATAGCCTGAACGGCTAAATGTAGGCATTTGAAATTTGGAAGGGACATAGCTTAGGTACCGTAGAGGTGCACTAAGAAAGGAATTCCCGGAATTCCCACGGGAACGGAAATTAGCGGGAAAATCCTTTTGTATGAAAAATCTAAACCGCTTAAGTTAGACGCTTGAAATTTGGCATGCAGGTACCTTAGTTAACTTAAAGCTTAGTTGCAACAGGATATTGCAAAATTCCCACGGAAACGGGAGTTAGCGGGAAAAAAACATTTGTATGAAAAAATCGAAACCGCGTAAAATAGATGTTTTCAATTCAATTCAATTAAATTATTTATTGCATTCCATGTAGTACAATGGGGTGTTACATAGGCATAGGAACTAAAACATGGACCCTGTAGGGCACAGCAACGTTGAAGGGAAGAGAGGAAGTGTGTATTAAAATTAAAACTCAATGAACAATCAATTAAAAAAAAATGGGAGTTATTGGGAAAAAAAAAAATGTACTTATGAAAAAATCTAAACTGCATAAGTATGCACTACCACACACACAAAGATCTCTCTCTTATATAACACGCCACGCGGACGAAGTCGCGGGCAAAAGCTAGTTTATTATAATTTCGCTTTACTTTTGGAAAGCGTCGTGCCCGTTCGGCGGCGCGGCGGTGAAATGGAAAAGAAAATGTATATTTTATTTATAAGTAGTAGTAGTAACCAAACTACTTTACCGACCGAGCTAGAATCGGGGTGCGGCGCGCGCGATAGATAGGTACTAACACAAGCGGACTACACAGTACACATTTATTGAATTCGTATTTGTTTATATAATTACATTTATTTACTAGTTATACCTACATTAATAACTTTATTTTTTGTTCTAACCTTAAGTATTTATGTATACCTACATCTTTGCGATAATATTTGTTTATGTACACTATTTCTATTAAAGTAATTTGGTATTATTACTTCAGGTACCACCGAAGACAACTACAAATTTACATGCAGCAGCTCATGAGATGGTGCCATTCTTATCACACTTTTAAAGCCTAAATGAAACATTCATCTTCTGTCTTGCTCACACACCCGCCCGGGCGCACGCGTCATATCACTGGTTCGTCATTACGTGATTTTGTGTTGTTCGAGTCACACTGTTATTATTTGTTTTCTTCAAGAAAGTGATTATGGGTAAACGAAAACGTTCAAGATCGAGATCTAGAAGCGAAATACAAAGAAAAGTGAAAAAATTGGAACGGAAACTGGAAAAATATAAAAAACATGCTTCAAGATCATCATCGTCGGAGACTGTTGATAATCCAGGTAACAATTTATTCGTATGACTATGTTACCATTCGTAATACAGATAAGTTGAACGACACTACTTGAGTTTAAAATAATTTAACAATCAATATTCGTGGCATTTCGTATTTATTGATATTTCTTAAACAATTATTTGTTTATAACTTACCCTCATTTCTAAAATAAAATATGCGGTTTATGTGTTTCGTATTTACACACAATATCTCATTATGTAAAAGATACATATATACATACATATATATATTACATATTATGGGGTACTTAAAGGACCAAGTCTGTGAAGGTTCTTTTTCTCCACGTTTATCGTGTTGAGACTTGATATGTTATTATCTTTTACCTCCACGTTTAATTGTGTCGAGATGTTTTTACCTCCACGTTTATCGTGTCGAGATGTTTCTACCTCCACGTTTATCGTGTTGAGATGTTCTTACCTCCACGTTTATCGTGTCGAGATGATTTTACCTCCACGTTTATCGTGTCGAGATGTTTTTTACCTCCACGTCTATCGTGTCGAGAGATATATATCCACGTTCATCGTGCAGAGTGTAAGTTTGCTTTAAGTAAGTACTTTACGTACTCTTGCAGAAAGACAATGGACAACGGATGAATTCGAAAACACAGATAATTTCACAAATCCAGACGACATCATCACCTTAGAAGATGAGGAACCTTTACCTGGCCCATCAGGACTGCCAACCCCGCCAGCGGCCACTGCATCACATACATCCAACAATGAAGAACTCATTAACGAAGGTCAGTCGGTGGACGAACCCTCTGCTTTGGATCCTGAAATCCTTCAAATATTAGGCGATGATCCTAACAATCTAAAGGAGTATGGCGAACTTCTTCATAAAGACTTAGCATCAAGGTGGTCGCATATAGTAATGAACGGATTAGACAAAGAAATTAAGCAGGAACTTTTAAAAAAGTACCTTACACCTGAAAATTGTAAAAACCTAAAAGCACCTAAACTTAATTTGGAAGTTAAAGCTGCACTGAATGACTTCAGCATAAAGAAGGATTCCTATAATCAGACGAAGCAAAATCAGCTGTCGAGCGCACTTGCCGCTATAGGATCAGCTTTAAATATGATACTTACATCAAAAGATTCGTCAAACCAAGTATTCCAACAACTAATACAACCTCTTAGTGACGCTGCTCGCTTAATCTGTGATTGTCATTACAAAGAATCCGTTTCTAGAAGATTCGATATTACAAAGACATTAAATAAAGAAACCAAAGATATGGTAAAAAACAGCAAAATTGATGAATACCTGTTTGGATCAGATTTAGTCGATCAATTAAAGTCTCACAAAGCTATTGCCAAGTCTGGGTTGGAGATGAAAGCAGCAAACACTGTGCGTGTGGCTTTTAGACAAACTCCGACAATCCAAACTCATCGGGGAGCTTTAAACGCGAGGGGGACGACGCGGGTACCTGTCGGCGGGACGCGTCGAAATCCCACACCTCGGAGGCCGGCGCAGGCACCAGTGCGAGAACAACAATACTCGCAGCACACATCCAACCCCGCTACGGCGACGCGGAATTACAACTCGCGTGCACGAACGACGACGCGGAGGCGATAGTAAATGACCAGGTACCTATAGCAGGAAGATTACAATACTTTATCGATGAATGGACCAATATAACAGATGACCCCGTGATTTTGTCATGGGTTAGAGGTTATATAATACCGTTTAAAAGTGACCCATTCCAGGGGCCTACTCATAGCGTAAATCTACAATCCAATATATTGACTCACTGTATAAATAAACTTAAAAAATCTAACTTTATATCCCCATGTGACCCTTGCGAAGAACAAATACTTTCGCCAATATTTACAGTACCGAAACCTAATAATAAACATAGATTTATCCTTAACCTAAAACATTTAAACAAATTCATTCAGTTAGACCATTTCAAAATGGAGGATTATAGAACTGTACTAAAATTAATAGAAAAAGATTATTATATGGCAAATTTAGATTTGAAGGATGCTTATTTTCTCATTCCTATCGATAAGGAAAGTAGGAAAAAACTACGTTTTGAATGGGAAAATTGCCTATATGAATTCAATGTTTTACCCTTTGGCCTCTGTACAGCCCCATTTGTGTTCACCAAACTTCTGAAACCTATTCTTCAGTACTTACGTGGTTCTGGTTTTCTGTCGGTTGCATATCTTGACGATATCTTGTGCATTGGCGAATCATATGAAGAATGCCTATCGAATGTTATTGCCACAAAAAATCTCTTACAATCATTAGGCTTTGTAATTAATACAACCAAAAGCAACTTAGTACCTAGTAATACTTGCCAATATTTGGGTTTTGTGTTTAACACAATAGATATGACAATATCATTACCAAATGAAAAGAGACAGCGTATTCTAGACCGAATCAATGCGTGCTTAAAAGTTAAAAAATGTACTATACGCTATTTTGCTGAATTTATTGGACTTTTGACTTCCGCATGTCCCGCAGTTCGATATGGGTGGCTTTATACGAAGCTATTTGAACGGGAAAAGTTTTTAGCATTAGATAACACAGATAATTATGTAGTAAGACCACGGTAACATGATCATTAACTAACATACGGATACCTGGATATACATAAAGCTGCCTCAGGTACAGGCTCTATAAATAAAACAACCATTGAAATAATAAATAATAAGTATATTGGTTACTTACTCTAAATTTCCAAAACGCACGCGTGCTCAAACACAAGTGTACACGTGTTCAAAATGGTACGTCTGCCTTCGATGCGTGCTCGAATCAAAAGAACCCCAATGAAAGACAAACACGCCTTTTTATACCCTTTCTCCTAGTGTTGCCATATGAAGGCAACACAAATTCGCACAAAATTACAGAAAACCTAACATTCGACCATCCTGACGTCGTGCATGTCCTCATGCACGTAGACAAAACGTCTAATGTTCAAACCTAACATTCGGCGGGCCAAGTGATTCCACACTCATCGAGAACAGTTACAAAGCTTCACTTAAAATCTAAAAGTACAACGACATATAATCACATTTACGGGGTGAAACATCAGCTCTTCTTTCTAATCATAATATAAAGCTATTCAAGTTGTCAATAGTTCGCAAACCCTTCCTTCTCACGAACTATTGCAAAGCAATTGAGTGTGAACCTTCTTTCTCACACTTGTGATTATCGTATACAAACCTTCCTTCTTATATACGATAATTAAAATAATCATAATATAAAGCTACTCAAGTTGTCAATAGTTCGCAAACCCTTCCTTCTCACGAACCATTGCAAAGCAATTGAGTGTGAACCTTCTTTCTCACACTTGTAACTATCGTATACAAACCTTTCCTTCTTATATACGATAATTAAAATAATCATAATATTACAAAGCTATTCAAGTTGGCAATAGTTCGCAAACCTTTCTTTCTCACGAACCATTGCAAAGCAATTGAGTGTGAACCTTCTTTCTCACACTTGTAACTATCGTATACAAACCCTTCCTTCTTATATACGATAATTAAAATAATCATAATATTATAAAGCTATTCAAGTTGGCAATAGTTCGCAAACCCTTCTTTCTCACGAACTATTGCAAAGCAATTGAGTGTGAACCTTCTTTCTCACACTTGTAACTATCGTATACAAACCCTTCCTTCTTATATACGATAATTAAAATAATCATAACATTATAAAGCTATTCAAGTTGGCAATAGTTCGCAAACCCTTCTTTCTCACGAACTATTGCAAAGCAATTGAGTGTGAACCTTCTTTCTCACACTTGTAACTATCGTATACAAACCCTTCCTTCTTATATACGATAATTAAAATAATTGTGAACCCTCCTCACAAAATTGAAAGTCACCTTAACTAAATAGCTATGAGCCCTCCTTCTCAAGCTATTACTAAATACACACCTTACAGTTTCATCCAACAAACAGTACCTCTACTTACTTTCTTTTGATTGTATATAATAATGACACAATCAATCATCTTCATCACTACTTTCTTTATCACCATTAACGTGAATCCAGGGTGACATTCGATTTGTTAAATGAAGTAGTCATCAATCCCAACAAATTCAAACTCAAAAATATGTTTATTCAGTAGGTAACATTGTTACACTTTGAATCGTCAATTTTTACATCTTTAAGGGATTCCCGAACTGACAATAAAGTATAATTTTGCGTTTCGCATACTATTTCGTTCAACATAGGATTAATTTCCGCATCCATCTGAAGTCCAAACATTACCTCAGTCCGTCCCGTTGTCTTCCGACGGGTGTTGTTCATGCCCCATTGGACTCTACCTATCTTGTCATCCCAGACGTTCTTGTCAAAATTAAGATTTTGCGCAGTTAACGACCCTAACATCGTGCGATTACACTGCTCTACTTGTCCATTGGACCTAGGACTTGCAACTGCGTTCAACACGTGTCTAATACCTTTATCCGAGCAAAACGTTTGAACACGTACGATGTGAAGAAAGTACCGCGGTCGCTAATAATTCGATCTCGGTTTCTGAACGTATAGAAAATATCTTCTAATTCTCGCGTTGTTGTAACTGTTTTTGGTATTTCTGACTGGCCTGATAAATTTAAATTTCGTAAAGGCATCTACGACTACCAATAGGTAAGAGTTTTCCTCTCTTTGATCGCACAAAAAGGTCCAAGGTGATTGATGTACAGGGTGTGAAAAGGCACCTCGACTTTTCGTTTACGTGGAATAGGCCCTCATTTGAATTAGTTTTCTGTTATGTACTTTAACCCATCTGCATCAATATCAGTGGTAAGAAATTCCCGAATGCGACCCAGTTCACTATCACCTAATTGAAGAGTCTACAACCTGTCCCCCTCATTGATTGACATAACCGTCGGGTAAAGACCAGCGTCAATTTCCATTGAACTAAGATCCTCAATTGGGTTCCGAAATAGAAGGTCCACGTGCGACATTTTCGTGCCAGCACGATATTCAAAAAGCAAAAACAGCCACCAGCGGGCAATACGTCTAACCAAATCGCGTTTGGAAAGCATGGAGCGCAACGCACTACAATCGGTCATGATTTTGAAATTCTGACCCAGAAGATAAACCCGAAACTTTTGAGCGAACTTACTACCTATAGCAAGAGTCTCAAGTTTATAAACCTTTTCTCTTCTGGAGATGTCTGGCGACTATAGTACGCTACGGGATGATAGGTGTCGTTTCCATTACGTCGCTGCATCAATATTCCACTGACGCCCACTTCACTGGCGTCAGTGTGCAACTGTGTTTCGGCGGTCGGGTCGTAAATGGCTAAGATTGGCCTATCTATCAGACTACTCTTGAGATCAACAAATGCGGCTTCTTGTTCCTCAGTCCAACACCATTCCACATCCTTCTTGAGCAACTTATTCAACGGATGTGATAAAGACGCGTAACTCCTTATAAATTTTCCGAAAATATCCTACTAGTCCCAGAAATTGGCGGACGGAATGTGGACTGGTGGGACGAGGAACATCAAACACTGACTGTGTCTTTTTGTCAGCCGGCCGCACCCCAGCAGCGCTAATATCATAACCCAAATAGTTAATAATTCTGCTGTAAGAAATTACATTTTGCCAAATTCAGAGTTAGGCTTGCCTTTTCTATCAACTGTAAAGCCCTTTCTTACCTATCCAAACACTCTTCTACATCCTTTTCGTAAGTTAATACGTCATCGATGTAAGCAGTAGCTTCTGAGAACCTAGCGGAAACCAATACCTCATTCATCAGCCTTTGAAATACAGCTGGTTCGTTAGCCAACCCAAACGGCATACGATTAAATTCATATTGGTCGTCTGGGGTGATAAAGGAAGTTAAGGGTTTCGATTCTTCTGCAATAGACACCTGGTAGTATCCAGATGCCAGATCCAAAGTTATAAAGTAGGCCTGCCCCACTAATCGAGCAATCTCGTCTTCAATCACTGCCATCAGGTACCTTATCTTAACTGTCATTGAATTCAGAAACCTATAATCAACACAGAGCCTTTGTTTACCGTCCTTCTTACGAACCAACATAATTGGACTCGCATATTCCGATACAATTTCTCGTACAATCCCCGCATTCATCATCTCACCAACCATTTCTCTTACTTGTTGTCGTTCCTTGTGCGACAATATGTAAGGCCGGTAAACCACAGGACGCTCAATATTCAATTCAATTTTCATTTCAGTCATATTTGTACATCCCAACTCCTCTAATGATTGCGCGAAGCAATGCTTGTATTCGTTCAAAATGTTAAAATAGACGTCGTTTATGTGGCTCTTCAAGCGTTTTTGCTAAAGTTAACATCTTTAGGCTCTATACCTAAATGCTCGCCAACGAGGTCTGTGGGTGATGTACAAATATGATTGACAATCTGAACTCTATTTCATCTACCTATAATATCACCTTCATCAATATAACAAAAGCTGACAATGGGGTAATATGAACAAAGAGCTGACCTTCCTCTACTTTGTATAACCCGCCGGCTATCGAGAATTCTCGGTTTGGCTTCCCCACGACTCTTCCGCTAAGCCTAACATATCAATTAATCACAACATCAGTACGAGCTCTGATAATCGCCTCTCCACTCAATCTTGCGCATGAAGCGGAGACGACCTTTACACTCGCAGTATCACCACTACCACCGTTAGCAAAAGGGAATTCATCATCATAATAAAACCTCAATTCGTTGGCATTCTTGAATACCAGCACCTGCTTCTGTTCGGTGAAGGACTGTCCTACTAATATCGGACAATTGAGCAGATTACTGTCAACCACGTGACACAAAACATCCGCACTAACACCGTCGATGCATAAATTAACCTGTGTCCTGCCCATGGACAAAATAAAATTACTACCAAAACTTTTAATGGAGTCGGGGGTTGATCACAAGTCTACCCCAAAATCAGTGTCGTTGTTTGTTTTATGAGCGAAACTTCGCTACCGAAATCTATAAACGATATCATAGAGGTGTCATTTACCCTAACTGTATTGAAATATTTTGAGCCCGACTTAGAGGTAAGTATGTGCATGATTTTAGGAATGTTACCTAGATTATCACGGTTTTCAAAAAAAAGGGACTCTGCAAGTTTCCATTTTATGACCGAACCTACGACATCCTGTACATTGGACCAGAGGTTTGGGGCATTTAAGATACGGGTAACCTTTTTCCCTACAGTTAAAACAAAATAATTTGTAACTTGAATTTTTTTTGAAGTCTTAACTGATTTATCCCTATTGTCATTATTACTTCCCGCTGTGGATTCAGTCGACTACTTTGTTTTATTAAAATGAAAGCGATCGGGCGGCGGTTGGTTCTCCTTATTACTCATCAGAAAATGGAGTTGATCAGGCTGCGTACATCGTAACGCTTATCGCTGGATCTAATTGTCTTGTCACTTAATCCGTGGATAATGCAGTCCACGGCTCGTTTCCCTTCGATGTCACACCGGTTCACGATGGCTAATTCTTCATAATAATAAACCTCTAGCGGTTCACCAAACCTACTCTTTCGCCTAAGCGTATCCTCCAGGGATTGGCCATAATCATGTTCAAAAGGAAATGCGTCTAACCACTTTTGCTGCCATTCTGCCCAGCTGTACAAAATAGAATCGAAGCTTTCATACCAAACTTTGGCCAACTCCTGCAGTTTCTGCATTGCGAAGTGGATAACGGTTGTTCTCATCCCATCCGTAAACAGTGGCACACTCATTAACTTTCTTTAACCAAGTATCAATCTTTTGACTTTTCGATGAGGGTCCAAATTCGGGTAACATGGTTCATAATACTACTGGAAGGATGTGATGTGGCGACTGCTGTCGGATTAGGTTAAGATCTTAAGTTAACTAATGATTCAACAATATTAAGAACATCTTTAGATGAAAATGTAGGGCTATCTGACCTTTCTATTCCCTTAGCTGCCGACGAACGTCGCACCTCCTGCCCTTCGCCGCGACGTCGTTGGCTGTGTCGCTCGTTGTGCCGACGCGTGAAGTGACGTCTCTCTCCGGCTGCACTCCCGGCTCTCTCTCCGGCTGCGCTCCCGGCTTGTATCGGCTCGGCTCGGCTCGGCTCGGCTCGGCTCGGCTCGGCTCGGCTCGTCTCGGCTCGTCTCGGCTCGTCTCGGCTCGTCTCGGCTCGTCTCGGCTCGGCTCGGCTCGTCTCGGCTCGTCTCGGCTCATCTCGGCTCGTCTCGGCTCGTCTCGGCTCGGCTCGGCTCGTCTCGGCTCGTCTCGGCTCGTCTCGGCTCGTCTCGGCTCGGCTCGGCTCGGCTCGGCTCGGCTCGGCTCGGCTCGGCTCGGCTCGTCTCGGCTCGTCTCGGCTCGTCAGTCGTCTTCGTGGAACGATCTCGTCTTCAAGAGGCATAATCTGGAACTCGAAAACATTGGAACATGTAAATATTCTTCAGATAACCCTATATGTATATATTTATACAGATATATTTCCAAAGTAAAATATCTCAAAAACGGTGTATCCTGATTAACACATATGGATACGATCCCACTTCTGAAATGTAGTAAGACCACGGTAACATGATCATTAACTAACATACGGATACCTGGATATACATAAAGCTGCCTCAGGTACAGGCTCTATAAATAAAACAACCATTGAAATAATAAATAATAAGTATATTGGTTACTTACTCTAAATTTCCAAAACGCACGCGTGCTCAAACACAAGTGTACACGTGTTCAAAATGGTACGTCTGCCTTCGATGCGTGCTCGAATCAAAAGAACCCCAATGAAAGACAAACACGCCTTTTTATACCCTTTCTCCTAGTGTTGCCATATGAAGGCAACACAAATTCGCACAAAATTACAGAAAACCTAACAATTATAACAAAAACATGTTACTACCTTCCAGTATCCACAATGACCTTTATTGGTGGCAAAGAAACATTATGTCGTCTTGTTCACCAATTAGTACTAACAAGTTTCACATTGAAATTTTCAGTGACGCATCTGAAACAGGTTGGGGAGTATCATGCGCAAATAAAAGTTCTCATGGTAATTGGACACTATCTGATATGTCATGTCATATTAATGTATTAGAGTTGAGAGCTGCTTTTTACGGCTTACGAATATTTGCATCTAATTTAAGTGACTGTGATATTTTACTTAGAATTGACAACACTACTGCCATATGTTACATTAACCGAATGGGCGGTGTACAACACCCACACTTGAATCAACTGGCACGTGAGATTTGGCAGTGGTGTGAAGTAAGAAATATTTATATATTCGCATCCTATATTAAATCCGCAGATAATATAGTGGCCGATAGGGAATCAAGAAAATTAAAAATTGATACGGAATGGGAATTGTCTAATGATATTTTCCTCAAAATTATTAAGACGTTTGGTTTGCCTGAATTTGATTTGTTCGCAAGCTCACAAAATTTTAAATGTCATAGATTTGCTTCATGGAAACTTGATCCGCTTTCTGAGGTTGTAGATGCATTTACTTTTGATTGGAAAAGCATATACTTTTATGCCTTTCCGCCATTTAGCATTATAACAAAAGCGTTACAAAAAATCAAAGCCGATAAAGCAGAGGGCATATTAATAGTGCCTAATTGGCCATCACAGCCGTGGTATCCACTTTGGTCGAGTTTGGTAGTGTCACAGAAACTATACTTTGGACCTGATAAATATTTACTGTATTCACCTTTCAGACAGTGCCACCCGTTGCATGCAGACCTTATCCTGGTGGCAGCGAAATTATCAGGACGGCGCTAGTCAACTCCGGTATGCCCTCAGCTTCCCTAAATATTTTTATGGCCTCATTCGCTCCGAATACTCTTAAACAATATGATTCATGTTTGAGATCGTGGTGGACATTTTGTAATAATCATAATTATAACATTTACAATGCCAGTGTGGTACAAGTAATTGAATTTCTAACATCAAAATTTGAAGAAGGGTCTAGGTATAGTACATTAAATACATTAAGATCAACTCTCGCTATTATATTGGATAAACAAATTATGAGTGACAGTTATATTAGCAGATTTCTTAAGGGTGTTTATAAATTAAGGCCATGTGCACCCAAATACGATGTAGCGTGGGATACCAATATTGTACTTAATTATCTGTCTCAATTTTTTCCACATCATGACTTATCTTTGATAGATTTAACTCTTAAAACAATCACTTTATTGTCAATTGCATCTGCACAAAGAATGCAAACTTTAAGTCTTATTAAACTACAAAATATTTCAATTCAAAATGATGAAATCATGATTAGGGTTCCAGATTTTGTAAAAACCTCCAGACCTGGAGCCTGTCAACCATTAATCCGTTTGCCTTTTGTCCATGAAAATCCTTCAGTTTGTCCCGCTCCGGCTATTCAAAATTATATAGAAAAAACTACAGTTTTGAGAAATAATACATCTGAAGATAATTTATTCATTAGTATCCGTAGGCCACATAAAAAAGTTGGTTCACAAACCTTGGCCCACTGGGTTAAAAATGTGTTAAAAAAGAGCGGTATAGATATTTCAGTATTTGGAGCGCATAGTACTCGCCATGCCTCCACTTCAGCCGCATACAGTTCAGGAGTTAATTTAGAAACCGTTCGACAGGCTGCAGGATGGAGCAACACATCAAATATTTTTCTTAAATATTACAATAAACATGTGATAAAATATACAAATAATTCATTTGCTGATGCAATATTTCGTCGATCATAGAATCAAATACATTTATTGTATTAATTTATTAAGGAATTAAGAAGTAATAAGTGTACCTTGATTTAAAAAGCAGTGATTGTAAGCTTGATATACTTAAATAAAAAATATGAACATTATTATCATGTTCACTCTAAACATCTGCATGTAAATTTGTAGTTGTCTTCGGTGGTACCTGAAGTAATAATTAAGAATCAAACGAACTTACCTTGTGAAGTTTGATTCCAATTATACGAAGGTTCCACCGAAGACAACTACAAACCCACCCATTCCCTAATACCCGAAAAAACTCTAAAACAATGACGAACCAGTGATATGACGCGTGCGCCCGGGCGGGTGTGTGAGCAAGACAGAAGATGAATATTTCATTTAGGCTTTAAAAGTGTGATAAGAATGGCACCATCTCATGAGCTGCTGCATGTAAATTTGTAGTTGTCTTCGGTGGAACCTTCGTATAATTGGAATCAAACTTCACAAGGTAAGTTCGTTTGATTCTTAATTATATTATAATGTATTTACACCATTAACACATGTTTATGGAACGCGATGTTCGTGCGTCACCCAATAGGGTCCACATAATATCAGCTTCGTGGTTCGCGCCGCGACTTGTGCTGAGTGAGGCCCTTTTATCTCAGGACGTCCACCACCACCTTATGATCATTTCAACTAACATCCTTCTTGCTTTTTTGTAATTGTTTTAGTGGAAATAAGATATGATATTGTTGTCTTTCTTTTTGTGTGTGGCGTCCTTTCATAATAAACTATTTCTATTCTATTCTATTCTATTCTAAATATTTGGTTGGGGGATATGTAGGGTAGCTATAGTGATTATGTGTAAGATGTGGGTAAATCAATAAAAGTCAGTTAGCGTTTTACTGTCGTTTCATTGACACACCAGAAATAATCATATATCTGTCTTACAAAAACAACTTTAATGAGTAGTATTCAGTAGTAAACTTGATTTACCATCTTTTACATTTTACGAATATATTAAGGGGGATGACTCAGACTATGATTCTGAGTTAATATCAAGTGGAATTTTCCGTCGCAAAATTCATGATGATTTTTTAGACTTTTTTGATTATTTTCAATTCTATACTTTTGCGATGGAACATTCCACTTGATATTAAAGAGTAATCAACTGTATTCATTCAATCAACCCTCTCAGTATTTGTTACGATGTCACTTACACCCTATACAAATAAATACATGTATACAAGTACGTATGGGTGTTAGTGACACCGTAATCAATACTGTAGGGGATGATTCAGACCATGATTCTGAGTCGATATCAAGTGGAATTACCTGTTGAAAAAGTCATGAAAATTTTCTTCTGTACTTTTGCGACGGAAATTTCCATTTGATATCAATTCAGAATCATGGTCTGAATCATCCCTCAAAGTTTTCGTTACGATGTCACTAACACTCCGTATACTTTAATTTGCACTGTGTTAACGCCTGACAAAATATAAAGAGCAAGCAGCGCGCGGCAAGAAATTGATGTTGCTTTCAATAATCGAGTAGGCGCAATTAAACTTCATACAATCTACGTTATACCCGGGACAGCCAATAAAACTGCTCCTACGCAATGCTCCATGGACCAATCGTGGAGATCAACGTCAGACCAAGTTCGTTACACGATAATATATCGAATCGACTATGGTACAAGCTTTTTGTCTTCACAATTTTTTTTATTCGCGAAATTTGTAAAAATCGTCTAGAACTGTAATTCTATTTTTCATTATCGTTATTATAATCACGTATTTTAAATTTGCGTGGTTTAATTTGATGACTCCTACGATTCCTGCTAAATTCACCGGAGGAAGCTGATCGCCGCAGCTGGATGCGAATCTTCGAGTCTTCAGCTACACATCGGTCGCTACATTGGTCCTTCGAGCCGGATTCCATATAAAGAAGATACGCAGAAGAATCTGTATCCATAGAAAACCGTCAGCAGAGCGCAACCTCGGTGAGACAGGCCAGCCAGTCTATCCCGTCTACAATCCAGTCATTTGTGCTAATACCGTGTCCGTGTGTAATTTCAGTGCTTCACTGCATCCTAACGAGAGACCTAAGCGCGTTTATTTTTATTGTTTATTAAGAGTTTCGAGTCTAAGTTTGCCGTCGCTAGCAACGTTCGTGTGGGTGATAAATCGTGAGTACTCCACTTTCACACACTACCAAGATGAGCGTAAATGATGATAGACCACCTAAATCTCCTAATATTAATCCTGACGCTAAGTTGATTAGAGATTTAAATATTTAACGAGGGTTTATAAAGGCGAGGTTAACTAGATTGATAAAATATGTTGAGTCATCGTCATTAGAAAAGGAAGTTCTTTCCGAAAGCAAGTGTATAGAGTTAAAGTTACGCATGCAGGGAACTTCTAGCCTGCTTGAGGAGTTTTCTGGTGTTCAAAATCAACTAGATGAGTTGTTATATGGAACTGACTTTGATAAGCAAGTTGAAGCGCGAGATGATTTTGAATCCAGTTATTATTCAATGCGGGCAGCAGCTACTTGCATTCTAGGCATTGATCAGGATACCACGGGAAGCTCTAAATCCACTAATCGTTCGCAACAAACCATAAAACTACCTACCATTTCTTTACCCTCATTCGACGGTTCATACGAGCACTGGCTGGAGTTCCGCGACACATTTATATCGCTAGTACATGATTCTAGAGATATTAGTAATATTCAGAAGTTTCACTATCTAAAATCATCGCTAAAAGGCAGTGCAGAACTTGTAATAAAATCGCTAGAATTTTCCTCGAATAACTATCCTATTGCATGGGAGCTATTATTGAATAGGTATAATAATAGCAGTTTGTTGGTGCATAATCACATGATTTTCGTTCGTTCGCTTCCGCATCGAGTAGACGTATTGCATATTTTTTTGCAAATATTTAACTACTTGCGTTACTTCATATTAGTAATTATTCTCACTTACATAAAGACTAAATCTGTTAGAGTGCATACGTGAATTAAGTCACTCCACTTTTGTGAGCGACAAGCTACAGGTTGGTAAAAGGTCGTACGCCAGCGCTGTGGGGGCGCCACACGTCTCTACGCAAGAAAAAGAAAGGTGCATCTTCCATTTCAACCTACCCGCGCGACGAGGAACGCAGCCGGTGAGTCCAGCGATATAGTACGCACACAAAGCGCACACATTATAAATTCATAATTGTTGATCTGCATTATAGACTAAAGAGCACAATGATAAGATCTCCATCCAAAATTCTGACAGAGGGCAGTTCTCAATCTCAACCTGACCTGTCAAAAATATGTCAGGAAACTGAAGATACTCGGATTACTTTCCGTAAAAGAAAACAACCTGAAAATCGAGATTGTGCATGTGAAAAGGAGATACGAGATCTACGATCCGAACTCTCAAGTTTATCGGATATGTTGGAAAAATTCTGTTATAGTAATGTCCAAGCTATGAACCAAATGCGTGATGGACTTTCTGAATTAAAAAATCAGATCTCTGAGATGAAAACTTCCCATAAAAAAAACTATGCAGGCAATACAAGACATTAAGAAAACTACATCGACACTGTCGGAGGAACAAATTAACATTAAAAAACATTTATCGGACGTAGACAAAAAAATATCAGCAGGGGAAGACAAAATAAAATTACTTGAGTTAAATCTACGAAATACTACATCTGCAACTTCATTGTCTCCCAAAGAAGACATAATACGGGAGCTTAAAGACCGCGAGAATAGACTTAAAAATATTATAATTGCGGGAATCACTGAGCAAACTCTTAGCAACCCAGAAAAACGTGTGGCCAAGGATATAAATGATGTACAAAAAATCTTATCTAATGTTACCGAGAATGTACCACACCCTGTACAGGTCCTTAGAATCGGTAAGTACAAACCTACGAATAACCGTAGAGTTAAAGTTGTCTTCCAAAGCGATGAGCCGGTCAGGAAACTTTTACGTGCTAAAAATATACCCCAAGGAATTAAGTTCTACTCAGACCAAACGCCTAATCAACAAAAACTAATAAAGGACCTGAAAGACGAACTAGAATGTCGACAAAGGAATGGAGAAGATAACTTGATAATAAAATACATCAAAGGTGTACCTAAAATTGTTAAATCCTCTCCAAAAAACTAAGTTCCACTTCAAAAACACCTAATCAAGACATAACCCATCAAATAATAAAAACTTACGCTGATTTGCATACTGCGAAATCCAGACTGAACTTTTATTATCTAAACTCGATGAGTTGAAGTGTATTATTCGCTCTGTTCCTACAACTATACATATGCTTCTGATAACTGAAACCTGGATCAGCTCAGATGAACAAGCTCTTCGTGTGCACATACCGAACTATACACATTACTATAATTTTAGAACTAATAAAACTGGTGGGTGGGTGTCTCAGTGTCATCACCATCAGTCGTACGACGCCCACTGCTGGGCATAGGCCTCCCCCTGTTTAGACCCTGCTTTCACGTAAATAAAAGGGATTTCGGTAACTTGACTCAATATTTATTCACCACGTTTAATACAAGAGATTCGAATTGAAGGGAAAAGTAAAAAAGAGTAGGTACGGCGCGGATCGCGCCTCATATTTATAGTAATGGAGAAACTACGTCACTAGGTGGCGCTGACGGTCGCCTTGGTGAAGTAACATACTCCCCCCTTTGAAATAATAATTATTTCAAAGAGAGTACATTAATTCAAACAAGTACATTTATTTAGTACATATTTGATAAAGAAGATATTTAGCTACTTCTTTACCATATTAATAATAATTACCAAGTTACCTCACCAAGCCATCATTTCCAAATAATTTTATAATGTTCATGAATAAAATTACTTGGAGTACCTTGCTTGACCTTGTACCAACGTAAAGGGGAAAATAAATGGGATATAACACAAAGGTACTTACTAAGGTATTTTTCTGTTTTACAAAATAAAACTAAAGTATCTTTTTTTTTTCTAACCTTGGTACCTATCCTAATCTAGTATCTAGTAAGTTTGTAAATAAATGGTATAAATCGTTATCAAAAGATTATCCTGTACGATTATACAACATAAACATATTAAGCGTGTAAT
This sequence comes from Pectinophora gossypiella, assembly GCF_024362695.1. Classification (NCBI taxonomy): domain Eukaryota; kingdom Metazoa; phylum Arthropoda; class Insecta; order Lepidoptera; family Gelechiidae; genus Pectinophora; species Pectinophora gossypiella. Next base: position 293,361 of record NW_026063251.1, read on the forward strand.
CTAAACTAAATATAATTATCATTTATACAGTCATATCGTCGATTATTGGGATTGGACAAATATTATTAAAAGCTCTGGTGATTGTTCCTCGTGCTGTTCTTATTTCGGCGACCCGTGTGATGCCGTCCTTGCCGGGGATGCAGCGCACGATCCTTCCCAACCGCCAATAGCTGGGTGGAAGCCGTTGATCTCGAACCAGGACCATCGTGCCCTCGCGTAGTGCCGCGCCCTTTGAACTGCGCCATTTTGTTCGTTCTTGCAGGCTGGTTATGTAGTCCTTCGACCACCGGCGCCAGAAGTCCTGTTGTAGCTGTTGAAGTTGTTGAAAATGTTTCAGTTGGTTTTTTGGCACAGATAAGTAGTCGTAGTCTGGTAAGGAGGCGGGCCTACGTCCTATCAAAAAGTGAGCCGGTGTAAGGATAGGGAAGTCATCAGGATTCTCTGTAAGTGGTAATGGACATAGCGGTCGGGAGTTAACTTGCCCCTCTATTTGAACGATAACCGTCATGAATTCTTCATAGGTAAGTAAAGAATTTGATAAAACCCTTTTTAAGTGATATTTAAATAAACCTACGGATTTTTCCCAGAGGCCGCCCATATGTGGGGTATACACGGGGCTAAACTTCCATTGGATGCCTTCGTCGGCACAAGCGGTTATAAGCTCATTCTCCGATGTCTGTAAAAAATCGTAAAGATCCCTAATTTCATTGTGGGCTCCATGAAAGGTAGTAGAGTTGTCGCTTACCAACTCCTTTGGTTTACCTCGCCTCGCGATGAAGCGTCGTAAGGCAGCCAAGAATGCTGCGGACTCGAGACCTGAAATTAATTCGAGGTGGATTGCCTTAGTACAGAAGCAAACGAAAACTGCAACATAACACTTGTATATTTTGTAACCCCGTCCTCTCCTATCTCTTAAGTTGAAGTACCCAGCGTAATCTATACCAGTAATGTAAAAAGGTGGAGTCGGTGTGACTCTGTTATTGGGTAGATTACCCATCATCGGGGTTGTGGTGGTGGGTTTAGCCTTAAAACATCTTAAACAATTTCGTACGATTTTTTTTACCAATGACTTTCCTCTCAGAGGCCAAATATTTTCACGTAACGTCGATAAAAGCAACTGTGGTCCGGCGTGTAAAAGTCTTTTGTGTTCATTTTCTATAATGAGGTTCGTGTATACGTGTTCATGACTAAGTATCGGTGGGTGCCGTTTATCATAAGGAAAGTGTGACAATCCTATGCGGCCCCCCACGCGTATCAAACCGTCTTCAAAAAATGGATTTAAGCTATTTAACTTAGATCCCTTGGGCAGAGGTTGGCTTTGTGATAGTGCCTTATATTCAAGAGGTAATGATTCCATTTGTGATAGCTGTATTAATTTATATTTAGCGTGTTTTAACTCCTCGGTGCTCAATGGACCTAAGTGTTTGTTGTTTTTAAATTGTGCGTTATTTTTGTAGCGGTATATGTATGCAACTACTCGTATTAGTTTTGTGTCACTCGACCAACGAGAGAATAAGTCCTGCCTAAATGTGTTGGAGTGAGATGGCTGTTGTTTGGTGCTAGAAACAAGTGTTTGTATCTGTTTGGTTTCGATAATGTTTGTAAGTGTTTTTACTTGGCTGCTGGGCCAGGTGCTTGTGTCTTGGTTTAGCCATTTCGGTCCGTTAAACCAAGTTGTGTGAGGTAATTTATTTGTATGAATACCACGTGACAGCCGGGCAGCTGGGTTATCAGCTGAGGGAACCCAGTACCAATTTTTTATATCAGTTAATTCGTGAATTTTAGAAACTCGGTGTTTTACAAAACATTGTTTGGGAGTATTTTTGATCCAGGCTAATGTGACATTAGAATCTGTCCAAAAAAAGGTTTTATTTATTTTTAATTTTAAAGAAACCTGTACCTTTTTCATGAGTGTGGCAAGCAGTAAAGCTGCACAAAGTTCTAGTCTAGGTATTGTCTGTTCTTTAATTGGCGCCACCTTCGATTTTGCGCATAATAAATGCACGTGGGTGTTTCCGTTGTTATCAGTTGATCTAACGTAGATAACTGCGCCATAAGCTTTACTAGAACTGTCACAGAAACCATGCAAATCAACATTTGTGTATTGGCTGCAAATGACTTGTCGGGGAATGTTCATTTTATTAATTGAAAATAAACTGTTATAAAAATGTTCCCATTCCTTTATTAAAGGTGGTGGTACCGGGTCATCCCAGTTAGTTTTATCTTTCCATAACTGTTGGATGAATATTTTTCCAGTTACTAAAATTGGCCCCAATAGCCCAAGTGGATCAAAAATACCTGATATTAATGACAATATTTTACGTTGTAAAAGGGGTTTGGAGGTGGTAGTGGGGAGCTCACGGAGAACAAAATCCAAGGGGGGTCCACGTAAATGCGTTTATTCCAGAGTAACAGACTGCAGAAATATGTAACACGGTAACTTAGTCGCTAGAGGGCGCCACCAACAGGACGTCTCACAAAGTGGGAGCAACCTGCTGAGGAAATCCTGAACCGTTAGTACGTACGAGAATGTCCCACAAAGTGGAAGCACCCTAATACGCCTAGGTAGCTAGAATGAAAAGTCCAGTTGTCCAGTTGTTGTCTTCTCGACGTCCGCGAAGCGGACGTCGGGGAGGCACCCTCGGGGCTTAGCCCCTTTGGTGCGGAAGCTCTCGCCGCCCGCTAAAACGGGCGGGGCACGGGGGTGGGCCACGGCGGGCGAGTTTCGCGCCTCCGAAGGCCCAATCTTTTGTCCGGGGTGGTACCGCCGGCGAGTCAGCCCACCGGGTGAGACCCTGTTGAGGGAGGCCCAGTGAGCGACTCCAGCCAGGCGGTACGTGTCTCGTCATAGTAGGTGGCCGGCGAGCTTGACCCGAAGTTTCCAGGTCAGCTCGAGCCGGCGGGGTCAGTCCGGTGAGGTCAGTCCGATGAGTCCGCCGGCAAGGTCGAAACCGTCAACAATGACGGTTGCCCTCAAACCGGCGGCTTGGGTCAGTCCGTTGCTGGGTAGGTATCCTCGTCGAGCTCCTCCACATCAGCCAGCTCGCGAGGATACGGCTTCCAGTCCGGGGGGCGCGCGTGGTATGGAGCCAGATTTCGTAGGTGCACGAAATCTGACTCGTCCGCGCGCGCGAACATCCCAGTCGAGAGCCTGGAGATAAACTCATCCAAGGTCTCGACTTTTAGGTCCCTCCGAATTACTTCGTTGCGGACGAATCTCGGCGCGTCCGCGATGGTGCGCAACGCCTTGGACTGCTGTGCCCGCAGTCTTTGGCGATGGGTCTCAGAGACCAATGCGTACCACGCGGGGGCGGCATAGGTAAGCCGTGTCCTAATGTACGCCTTATACACGCCGAGCTTCATGCGCAACGGGAGACTCGAGCAAAGAATGGGGCGGAGCAGAGCAGTGGCAGCACCTGCCTGTCCGATCACATTCCTCGCATGCTGGGCCATGGTGAGGTGGCGGTCTATGGTCACACCCAGGTATTTAGCCTGCGAGGACCACCCGATCTCCTCACCATGCAGCGTCAGATTCGGAGGGTGTAGCCGACCACGTCCCACAGTGATCGCTTGGGTTTTCCCCACGTTCACCGTCAATCTCCACTCTGCCAGCCAGGCAGGGAGGGCATCCAAGGTTCGCTGCATCTTCTTCGCAGCGTGCTTGGCGTTCAAGGACGTCGCGAAGAAGGCAGCGTCATCGGCGTAAAGCGCCAGCTTGGACCCTCCCTCCACGGGGATATCATCCGTGTACCTGGCGTAGCAAACCGGAGATAGGCAGCTACCCTGGGGAACTCCCGCAGCGATCCTTCGGACTTGGGAGAGGGCGCCTTCCACTGCCACCTGGAAGCGCCTATTCTCTAAAAAGGTGGCCACAGTCTTAACGACTCGACGTGGAGTCGTAGACGTGGACAGCTTATATACCAAGCCCGGGTGCCATACGCGATCGAACGCCTTCTCCATATCCAAGAATACCGCTACGGTGGTCTCCCTCTTGTTGAGGGCCGCCGTCATATCGTGCAGTACCCTTGTCAGTTGAAGGGTCGTGGAATGTTCGGCTCGAAAGCCGAATTGTTCCTCGCGTGGCATGATGTGTGGGATCATGTGACGCAGAAGAAGTCTCTCAAACACCTTGCTGATGTTCGGTAGCAAGGTGATTGGCCGATAGCTCTCAGGCTTCAGGATATTCTTCCCGGGCTTGGGGAGCATGATAACTCGCCCAAGCTTCCAGCAATCCGGAAAGTGCCCCGTCCGCGTGATGCCATTAAAAATGCGCGTCACCGCTGCGACTGAACGCGGTGGAAGGTGACGCAGCATTTCGTTGGTAATGCCATCCGGGCCGGGGGCCTTCCGGAGCGGAGTCCGTCTTATCGCCCGGAGCACCTGTCCGGGCGTAAAGACGACGGGATCCTCATCAGGGGCTATCGGCTGACCGAAATAGCCCGCTAGATTTCGGGAGACTTCTTCTTCGTCGTGGTCGGCGCCTGGGTTCGGCCGAAATTGGCTCTCCAGACACTCAGCGAAGATTTCCGCTCGATCCTCAGCTCTAAAACGGGGTGTCCCGTCCTGAGCGAGGAGAGGTCGCACTGGTGTCGGCTTCCCGGAGAGCTGTCGACACAGTCTATGGATGCCGGTCCAATCCTCGCCGGCTGAGTCGATAGTGTGTTGCCAAGAGTCGGCGGAGGCACTATCGAGCGCGGCCGAGATCTTCTCGGCCAGCGCATTCAGCCGGGACTTCATGGTGGGGCAACGCGTGGTGTTCCACTGCTTGCGGAGTCGCCTCTTTTCCGCGAGCATATTCGCAATATGCTTCGGCGTGGGAGGAGCGGCTCCCGGTTTGGGAGCTTCGAGCGCGGCATGTTGCAGTGCCCGCTGGACTGTAGAGGCGAACTCGGTTGCCAACTCGTCGACATCCGTGGGGGTCGAGACTGGTCGCATGGGAGTGTTCTCTACCATGTACTGGCCGAATTTATCCCAGGAGTACTTCCGCCGCGGCGGCAGCAGCCTCGTCCTGGTAGGATGGTTTGAAATGACCATCAGGACTGGTTGATGGTCGGAGCCTGTGTGATAGTCTAACGTCTCAACGGTGGGATCGGGCCGGAGCCCCTTGACCACCGCGAGGTCTATCACGTCTGGGAGATGAGCGGGGTTGTGCGGGTAGTGGGTCGGGGTCTCCGGCCCCAGAACCACATACCCGCCCCCGTTGGCGTCATCGAACAGACGTCGTCCATTTGGACAGGTCCACGTGGAATTCCAACCAACGTGCTTGCAGTTCCAGTCACCGGCCGCGATCGTTGGCCCCGGGCTGTCCAGAATTTTCTGAACGTCCGCGAGGACAAGGCGCGCCGCCGGCGGCTTATACACCGCAAACACACGTGTTGGGACGTCTCCGAGAGCAATCTCCACTCCCAGGGCGTAGATCGACTGAAGACCAGCGATAGGTGGCAGAGGCTGGTGCACCAACCTTCTTCTTACCAGGACGGCTAGGCCTCTATAGGCCTGACCGAGGTCACTGAGCTCGTCCTTCCGGTATACGAAGAAGTTGGGGATCTTCAGTCGGTCTGCGCCTCTCAGCTTGGTCTCTGAGATCAGGGCGACATCAATGTTCTGCTCCCTCAAGAGAACACGTAGAAGACCTATCTTTCTAGACAGGCCTTCGGCGTTCCAATGAAGGATTCTTAACGACATAAATTTTATGCCGTTAACAACCTCTTCATTCCGTCCAAAAGCACTGTAACAGGATCGAGATCCTGCTCCAGTGCCTTCAGGACATCTTGGAGTACCCCCATGGCGACCAGTAGTGCCGCCTTCTTGGCGGCGGCTGGATCGCCAGTTCCGGCCGACTTCCCCTTCCCCTGGCTTGGGGCGGGGGGTCGGATGGAGGGGGTTGTCTTTGGAGCAGACGATGTCGCCGGCTCCTTAGGCTGCTGTCGCGGCGGGATTTGGGGCAAGAAGGGACCTTTTCCTTCCCTGCCGCGCCTCCTCTTACGCCGTTTCGTAGGGCCACTCTTCGGGCCGTTGGCCGCCGCCATGAGCGACCCCTGGGCGTTCGACTCGCCTGTGGGCGCGACCAAGACCTTCTTGGTCGCTTGCCCCGAGGAGGTGCGGGCTGTGGTTCCGGCCTTCTTGTTGCGCGCCTCGCGCACGAAGGCCGGGCAGGCCACATGGTTGGCGGGATGTGGCCCACCACAGTTGGCGCAGGTCGCCGGTTGCTCCCTAGGTCTGGGGCAGTCCCTGGCCGCGTGTTCCTCCCCACACCGCACACACGCAATCTTGCGGTGGCACTTGTGCGAGGAGTGGCGGAACTGCTGGCACCGGTGGCACTGCGCCGGTCCCTTTTTGCCCCGCCAGGCCTCTATCTTCACCCCGGGCATGTTGAGGAGTTCCGTGACTCCATAAATGCCCGGGATGGTCGCAGCGTTACGCTCGAGCTGGGCATGGTAAATACACCCGGGTCGTCCGAAACGCGCCTGGATGGCGCGCACGAACTCAGGGGTGTACCCCAGTCGGCGTAACTCGGCCTCAATGAGGGCTGGGTCGGTGTCAACCGGCAGCCCTCGGATGGCAACCTTGAGGTTGCGCTCCGCCGGAAGGGAGTAGGAGAACCACGATATCGTGGTCTCCTTTTCCAGGGCCATCAGGTAGGACTGAATGGTCCTGTACTCCTCCCCTGTGCGCGGGATAAAGCGCACCCCCCGCCCGTATGGTCGGGCGTTAGGGGGGTGTCCGAGCTTCTCCCGGAGGGCTCGGAAGTGCCGAGCCCAGTCCGGGAGTACCTCCACCACCAAAGGGGGGTAACGCTCTCGCTTCGGCGGAGCGGGCTGCGACGCGGGCTTGGCCTGGAGCGGGGAATGTACGTCCCGCTGCGGTATTAGCCGTGGAGAAGTCGCGGGAGGTGTCGAGGCCACAGCCGCGTACGACGGCTGCGTATCCATCGCCTCCGGCGACTGGCGTGGCGCCGGCGTGGGCGCGACCTGTCTCAACCCTCCTCGGAACGGGGGGGGAGATAGGGCTCCGCGCACCGGCAGTCGAAGTGCATGCCTGCCCTCTCCCGAAGACGGGGACTGGGCGGCGAGCACTTTGGCCGGCGGCGGGGACGTCGAGCGGGCCGGGGAGCGGCTCGCGCGAGAGGGGCGCTGCGGCAGCGGGGCTGCTGCTAAGTGCAGCGGCGGCGCTGTCCGGCGCGGCGGCGGCGACGGCGGCCCCAGCTCCGGCATGGAGAGTGGAGGCGACCGCCGAGGCCCCGGTGACGGGGGGCCCTCGCCCGCGGGGGCGAGGGGCGCATCAAAGTACGTCTCCCCTGCCCCCGGCGTGGAAGGGGGGGAGGGACGCACTGCGTCACGCGCGGGTTGGCGCAGTGACGCCAGGGTCTCCCGCAGGTGCGGAATCCCAAGTAGGGAAGCCGCCGCGCTCCTGCGGAAGACCCTGGGGCGCTTAGGGCGCCGTTTGGAGAGGGAGGGGGGCGGCATGACCCCCCACCACCCCAATTGACGATTCACCCGGCGGCGGAGTCAAAACTCCTTTCCCGCCGGGGGAACAACCGGGGGACACCTGGCGCACCAGGCGTCCCCAGCCCGCTGGGCAAAGACCTCCCGACCTCTCGGAAGCCGACCGACACCCGATCTTACCCGTGCCAGGCGATCGCTCCCACCGGCTTCCCTCCCGGCCTAACCACACCCGGCAGACCAGTGCCGAAGTGTGGGGTTCCGGGAGCTCACCGGTACCTAGTCGCGACCACCTGTCGCGGGTCGGGGGGTCGGGCCGGACCTAGCGAGCCCTAAGCGGCCTAAGCCCCTAACCTCGATCTTTGTCGAGGGGTTTCGGAAGGGGGGAGATGCCCGCCACTTCCACGAACACTGGGTACGAGCGTGCGCAGACAGCAGAAGTGCGTGCGGAAATGCAACTCCGACTGTCCAGAATGAAAAGTCAGACCACTCGGTGGTAGACATTGAATCGCGAAATAACTTTGCTTGCGCGTTCTAATTTTGTACAGCGACATCTAGTGGATTTCTTGTGGTACTAATGATGTGGAATGTATGGGTTGTTACAGTCTCCCCCTCAGGTCCTGAAGACGTCTCGGCGAAGGAGCTGGAAAGTCTAATTGTTTTTCCGAGGTCTTCCTCTGCCTCGCCGACTTGTTTTCTCAGGTATTGCCTGCGGCTGGACCTTCTGTGGCCGTCCTCGTCGTCGCAATGGCTGCCTCGGCGAGGGTATTTGATTCGTTTCGCCGTGGTACGGTCGCAAAGCCGACGCATGGTAAGTGCCGATGACCGTGGCTGGATCGTTCGCGTTTGCCAGTTTGTAGGAAGAAGGGCCTTGTCTCTCCATTATCAAGTAGGGCCCATCACGTCTTGGTAAAAATTTCGAGCTGAGCCCTTTAGAAGCGTTGCTCAATGTGTGTACATCGGCTAGTACTAAATCGCCGGGTTTGTGAACAGGACTATCTCTACGCTTCTGATCTACGTAGTCCTTACGTTTTTCCTCTTTCTCTTCATGAACCTCTCTTGCCTTCCTCATGACATCAGCAATAAGTAGCAATTTCGGTGTGATTTCCGGAATAAAGTTATCCGAAATCACGACTGCTCGAAAGTCATGTTTGGTGTCCTCAGGCGTTCTCAACTCTCTGCCAAAGGTGAGATATGCAGGACTGTATGCTATTGACGAGCAGACTGCAGTGTTCATGGCAAAACGAATGCTTGGTAACTTTTCAGGCCAGTTGCGATGCTTATCTCCTACGAGGATTGCTAGTTGCATCTTCAAGTCCCGGTTTCTGCGCTCTACTGGATTCGCCTCCGGATGGTATACGGGGGTGAATGAATGTTTTATATCGAAACAAAAACAGATCTGCTGTATTATTGCGCTAACGAATTGAGCTCCGTTGTCGCTAGTCATCCTCCTAGGGACTCCATAACGCAGGAAAACTTCATTGACTAAGATGTCTGCGCATTTCTCAGCAGTAGCGTTCTCGAGAGCGAAAAGCTCAATCCAGCGAGTAGCTAGGTCTTCCACTACGAGGATCCATGTTTTGCCATCAGGCGAAGCTGGTAGTGGTCCGAAGAGGTCAAATGATATAGCTTCGAAGCGCTTGTTCATCGCGTGGGTCTGTAATAGACCAGCTGGCTTCATATTTGAAGGCTTATAGCGTTGGCAGGTAAGGCAGTTTTTGATGTAGGCTTCTATATATCTCCTCATGCCTTTCCAGTAGTATCTGCGCGAAATGCGAGCGTATGTTTTCTCGACTCCGTTATGCCCAGCAAGTGGATCATCATGGTAGGCAAGTAGTACGTTTGCCCACTCATGCTCGGGAACAACTAATGTTGCTTCTTCGAGATCAGAGTCAGGTGGGAGCCGGTATAACAGTCCATTGTTCAAGTAATAGCCTTTGTTGTTCCAGTATCGTCCGTTCGCAGTGTCTTCTGACTTTTCCAGTATCTCCACGACATTAGCAATGAAGGTGTCTTTAAGCTGTTCCTCTCGTATCTCCTTGGTACTACGAGTCGGTAAATCAACTGTGACCGAACACAAGTCACAGTGTGCTTGGGGAACCTCTGTACACGGAGGTCGTGAAAGCATGTCGGCGACAACGTTCGTCCGACCTGGTGAATATTTGATGGTGACATTCAACGCTTGCAGTTGCAGAGCCCATCTGGCCAATCTTCCAGTAGGTGACTTCAACGACATGAGCCACTTCAGGGCTTGATGATCTGTCACTATGACCGTTGGTAATCCTTCTATGTAGCCGCGGAATTTATTTGCAGCCCAAACGACGGCTAGGGCTTCTCGTTCAGTTGTGGAATAGTTTCGCTCGGCAGGGGTTAACAAGCGACTAGCATACTCCACTGGGTGCTCCTCTGCACCCTCCCCCTGGATCAAAACTGCTCCCAAAGCGTATCCACTAGCATCTGTTTTTATGATGTAGGGCTTCGACTGATCAGCTTGGTGAAGGATAGGTGCGGCGGTCAGGCGACGCTTGAGCTCTTCGTAAGCCTTTTGTTGCTGCTCTGTCCAGGTCCAAACGGCACCTTTCTTGGTTAGGCTCGTAAGTGGTTGTGCGACGATTGAGAAACCTTCAATGAACCGCCGATACCACGAGCAAGTCTGGAGGAACGACACCAAGTGTCGAAGTGTTCTGGGAGGTGGAAGATCCATAATAGCCGAAACTTTTCCAGGGTCCATCTTTAATCCTTCCGGAGTTATGTAGTGCCCCAAATACTTGATTGTCGAACAACAGAATCGGCACTTTTCGAGGTTCACCGTGAGGTTGTACTCCTTTAGCTTTAGGAATACCCGTTCTAAGTCAGCCAAGTGAGCTTCAAAAGTCGACGAGAACACGATGAGATCATCAAGATAGGCCAGTAGTTTGATGTCATCCAAGCTTACGCGGAGCCTATCTATCATGCGTTGGAACGTTGCAGGTGCATTTCGTAATCCGAATGGCATCCGATTGAAGACATAGATGCCGAATGGAGTGATGAAGCCAGTCTTGGATTTGTCCTGCTCACTGACGCGTATTTGCCAATAGCCTGCCTTCAGATCTAGACTCGACATATAAGGCGTAGGTTTAGCTTCATGCAATAAATCGTCTATCCGCGGTATGGGATATGTATCAGGAGTGGTGATGGCATTCAATTGCCGGTAGTCAACGCAGACTCTAATCTGTCCATCGCGTTTAGGAACAAGGACAGCGGGTGCCGCCCATGGAGTTGGACGGGCTTCAATGACGTTTGCTTGTAACATCTTCTGTATCTCTTTCTCCAAGATCTCTCTACGAGCCGGTGATAAGCGGTAAGGTGGGACAGCGATGGGACCCTTGGTACCAGTGTCAATGCCATGTTCGACGTCCTTAGCTGGTTCTCCGTTATCGATGAACACCTGCTCGTGTTTCTTCAGCAATGACTCGAGTTGAACCTGTTGACTGGCGTTGAGAGTATCATTTGTCGTCAAAGAGATATCGAAAGCATTGATGTCGATGTCACGGTAGCGGGTATCTGGGAATAATAGGCGAGAGCGTGGAGACAGATCCTCTTCCCGCTGTTCGAAAGCCATCTCTGCATCCCTGTACATATAGTCCAGCCCAGGTGAATACCCGTCAAAAACGGTGGTAATGGTGGGAGGTTTGTGAACACCCTGATTCAGTCGCCGTATTTTAGGACAACTGGCTGCAGACTCAATAATCGGTGTCTCGTCTGGGATACTTCTCCCCATGGAGACAATGGAGATTGGAGTCACCGCATTTTCTGAATTAATGGCGTTGAGTTCCCTCCGGGGTACCTTTTCCTCGAACCTTGCAAAATCTTCTGTGAAGAGTTCGTACACGGTAGGGTGGTTGGAGAATTTCCAAGTAAATTGGGCCAAGTCCAGGATCACCTCGGCCGCCTGTAGAAGACCGATGCCCAGGAGCGTTTTATTGTTTCTGGCTTCCGGTAGAACCAGGAAAGTGGTCGGAATGAAGCGGTCGGTCAACTTCACCGTGACTTGCACCACCAGTACTGTCTGCACTTTGTTGACCCCATCAGCAAGGCTAAGATTCACCTGCTCCCTCTTGAAGGTATAGCCCTTTTCAATCAGCTTTTGGTACAGTGAATAAGAGGCTATGTTCGCTTTGGCCCCTGTGTCCACGTATGCGTAGCCGTAGACGCCACCAATTTCAAGAAACAATATGGGACGGGTCTTTATGCACGCCTTAACATTCAACGCGCAGAAACTGATATTTTCGGCTTTTATGTTTTGCGCAGTCTTCCCCGCGCAGATAGAGCAGTTGGTACGGACGACTCCAGGCGCACCGCAGCCGTAGCATGACACCTTTGGGGTGGATGTCGTAGGCAGGTCTACTGTGTTAACTTTCTTATTAAAGTTGGCCGACTTCTCCGCTTTTATCCTTTTACGGCATACTTCCGACGTATGCCCCATGTTCTTGCAGAAACCGCACTTGACTTTCGAGGGGCGACGCGCTGCAGCCGTTTCGATTAATGCTGGCTTTGATAAAGGCACTTCGGCTCCTTGACGTTCTTCCAGTACCTTCTCCACACCTCGGGCAGCCTCAATTAGGTCGTCAAAAGTGTTGATGCTGTTCCGGGGAATTTTATCTCTTATTTCCAGTCGGAGCAGCATGTAGATTAAGTCGATTTGTTGCGCTTCTGGATGCTCCCATGCTGGCACCTTTGAAAAGAGTAGCCGCTTTCGGGCCACGAAGGTTTCTGTGGTTTCATCTGCCTCCTGTTTTGTGGTGTTTATGTCATTATACAACAGGTAAGCAGGTTGCTTTGGTGCGTACTTCTGTCGAATCTTCTCCTTGAACGCAGCGTAGGTTTTTACCGTGTTCTTGACTCCATCCCACCAATCGCTCGCGTCATCAATGAGAAGTAGAGGCAGTCCCTTAATGACGTCATTATCGGACACACGTTCAAGTTCTTTGAAGAGTTGAAGAGCTGATAAGAAGGGTTCCAGTGAGACTTTGTTGCCGTCAAAACGAGCCGTACAATCAACGAGGGTCTTCTTGTTCGCACCAGCCAGGGTAGCGATGAGTTCGGACTGATGACGTCGCTGATCATTCAACAGAACTTCGAACTGTTCGGGTGACAACGCCATGTTCGGTGCCTTCTTGGTCTTCCCGCGGAGTGCTGTAGTCCGTCCGGAACGCGTGACGTAGAACTTTGGGGATGTCGATCTTCGTTTGCTCGCCAGAGTGGATTCTTGCCTAAGGTCTTCCCCTTAAGGCCACGAGTTGGAGCGCCAATGTAAAAGGGGTTTGGAGGTGGTAGTGGGGAGCTCACGGAGAACAAAATCCAAGGGGGGTCCACGTAAATGCGTTTATTCCAGAGTAACAGACTGCAGAAATATGTAACACGGTAACTTAGTCGCTAGAGGGCGCCACCAACAGGACGTCTCACAAAGTGGGAGCAACCTGCTGAGGAAATCCTGAACCGTTAGTACGTACGAGAATGTCCCACAAAGTGGAAGCACCCTAATACGCCTAGGTAGCTAGAATGAAAAGTCAGACCACTCGGGGGTAGACATTGAATCGCGAAATAACTTTGCTTGCGCGTTCTAATTTTGTACAGCGACATCTAGTGGATTTCTTGTGGTACTAATGATGTGGAATGTATGGGTTGTTACAACGTTTGGTAATCGGTTTTTGTATTGGGGCCGGATTAAATATATACTTGAGATTATCAGTGTCGGGTGACCATGCTAGGCCTAATACTTTATGTGTTTTGTCTCCAAATTGAGTGGTTGTATTCGTTTGATTATTATCACTGACCTGATTTAAAATAGAAGTGGAATTTGATTTCCATTTTTGCAGCTTGAAACCGGCACCGCGCAGGATGGCGTCCACCTGTTGGGCTGTTTCCACTACCTGTTCCTCGGTCTCCATGCTGGAGATCCAATCATCAATCCAGAACTCGTTTGCAATAGCGGCGGCAGCTGCTGGAAATGAGACCAGGTTTTCGCATACTAATTGTGTTAGACAACGTGTCGCTAAGTGCGGTGCCGACTTCAACCCGAAGCTAAGTGTCGTTAATGTATATATTTGTATAGGGTCCGTCGGATTCTCGCGCCATAAAATCGATTGTAGGTATGTTTGGTTTGGAGATAAATATATGCAACGGTACATACGAGATATGTCCGCACTAATAACGTATTTGTGTTTTCTAAACCTTAGTAGTATATTGAATAACTCATCTTGTTCTATTGACCCTTTGTATTGGATGTCGTTTAATGAAGTTCCGGTGTCGGTGGGGCAGGAGGCGTCAAAAACTACTCGGATAGGGGTTGTAGGGGAGTCCCGGGTGACGGCATGGTGGGGCAAAAAAATTAATGGGCCATCATGTGTATTTTGTAATTTAATCATGTGGCCTGTTTGTTCGAACTCACGCATAAAGTCAACGTATTTTTGTTTAAATTTCGGATCTCGCTGAAACTTTAATTCTAACGCTTTGAAACGTCTGTAAGCTGTATTTCTTGAATTGCCCAAAGTATTTGGTGGGTACATTAGTGGTAGTTCTACTACAAAGTTACCATCAGAGGTGCGTTTGTGAGTATTTATAAAAATCTCTTCGCATGTTTTTTCATCATCAGGTAACGTGTGCAACTCTGTACAATCACTACAATTTTCGATTTCCCAAAATTTTTTTATTTGATTACTTAAAGAAATATTACATTGTATTTTATTTGCGAGCGAGTCAACCGGTCCCGACACTACCCATCCGAGTCTTGTTCGCTGTAAAATCGGTAATCCGTCACCTAAACGGTGTTGACCGATACATAATAAAGAGTAAAATTGTTCGGCCCCTAAAATAATGTCTATATTGCCTCCTGAATAAAAGTGCTCATCGGCTAATTTTATTCGTGCCGGTATATGAAAGCTATCCTTCGGTATTTGTATCGTTAAACTACAAATGTTGGGCACAATAAAACAAGATAGATCTATAGAAAAGGTATCATCTGTTTTGGATCGTAATGTTAATTGACATCTATGCGTAATGTGGGATTTTGCGTTATTAAAACCAGTTACCTCCATGTTAAATTCGGTTTTTGTTAACTTTAGTTTGTTAAATGCGGTTTCGGTAATGAAATTCGATTGCGAGCCGGAGTCGAGCAACGCGCGTAAAATGTGAGGTTGTTTGTTCGAATCAAGAATGCATACCTGAGCCGTAGACAATAGGACAGCTGACGGGGGTTGCGTAATCATGCATGCGCCCGCGCCGTTATCGGTGTTCTCGATTGATTGTGTAGTTAATGTCGAATTTACTACTTGGTTATTAGTATGAATTTGGATAGGTGTGTGATTTGAATTAATATTATTTTGTTGTTTTGTGTCTGACTGTGTCGGTAAACTATTTGTTTGTATTGAAGTCGTTTCAGAAGTCGGATTATATAAAGTAGAAGTTTGATTATATGCCGGTCCTTGTGAAGTGTTTTTATAAACATGTAGTAGGGTGTGATGTTTGCCTTTGCACACACGGCACACAGTCGCGCGACAGTTCGGTAGTAAATGGTTTGAAGCTAAACAATTAAGACATAAACGCAATTTGGCTGTAGTATGAATTCGAGTTTGTGGGGTTTGCGCTAAAAACTTGGGACATTGATTTATATAATGACTTTGAGAGCAAAGGGGACACTGGTTAGGATTACGTGTGGGTTTTACCTTCAAGTTGGAGTTGGACGTGGTTACCATGGTCCTCCGTGATGTACTATGTTGCAGTGAGCGATCCGCCTGACCTGTAGTGTCTAGTAGATCAGCACGAGCGCGAAGGAAAGACTTGAATTCCTGTAATGAAGGCAATTTCCTCGAATCAATTTTCTCCTCCCATTTTGTTTGTAAATGTTTATCAAGTTTGGTTGTCATGAAAAATATAATCACAATGTCCCAGGTCTCGGTACATACATTTAACGAATTTAAGGTTCTAACATGTTTTGTTATGTTATCTAGTAAACCCCTTAGACCCTGTGGCGTCGATGGGACATGATCTATGTTGAATAATGCCCTTAAATGATTGAAAACCAAAAGACGCGGGTTGTTATAACGTTCACATAACAATTGCCACGCTAAGTTATAACTATCATTATTATAGTCAAGTGAGCTTATAACCTCTAATGCACTGCCCTGTAAACTGCTTCGGAGATATTTATATTTTAAAATTGGTTTAAGGGTACTCTGATTAATGAGGGCATCGAAAGTATCACGGTAGTCTAACCAAGATTGTACATTACCATCAAACGAAGGGAGCGATATCTCAGGGAGTTTGATACACTCGGCTGTCGTCCCATGTGGGTCGTGATCGAATGACGACTGGCGCGGGGGCAGGGCTTGCTGCATCTGCGGCGGCGCCGCGACTGCGCTCGCGCCCGCGTGGTTACCAAGGATTACCTTCGATTTTGCATAGGCCGAGTAAAAAGAATTTTCAAAGCGCTCACGTTCACCACATTCCACTTCGATTTCCGCACTTATTAGCTCGATTTTATCCTGGATGCCTTGAAAATCGCAAATTAATTTAGAAAAATTATCTACTCGTAAAGATAAATCCATTAAGTTGTCTGCCGTTAATTTCGATGAATCTAATGCATTGAGATATTTAACAAACAAAGTAAGCTTGCGTTTTAATACGCCTCGTCGTTGTATTAACAACTTAAGACTAGTATCTTTTATTTCCGAGCGGCTATTATCGCTTTCACTATCGCTCATTTTGAAATGAGAGGTACCTATTAGTGCACTAAAACTACTATGAAAAATGGTTGGGCAAGTCAGAAAGGTGAATTTTTACGGATTTTGGAAAGGAATACCAGCTCACTTACTTGGCCTCGTAGGATGCGTTGGTTCGTCGTTGATCCGCCGTAAAGGCGATAACGCCGTGTTCGTCGCAGTTGGTTTCTTTTTTGGACTTCGTTAATAAGCCTCGGTGTTGTAGGTGAAGTGGAGAACAATCGTCGGTGATCGAGTCGGATTGCAGAGCGCTGAAAGGTCACTCTCTCCTTGAACGTAAAGCAGAAATCTCTTGAAAATGTTGTGAGGATGGGAAGCGTCTTTCTCTCCTCGCCTTATTCGTCGCAGGATGCGCTGTTAAACGCGTAGAATGGTTGCGTGATGCGTAGTTCCCGGCCTGCTCCACGTGCCACGTGTATAATGGCGGGCGTGTCGGTTCGCCGCGAAACGGAGTATCGTCTGTCTTGCGGACGTTCACGCGCGTGAAAACTAAGTAGGAGCTCGCGAAGATCACGTCGGGGTCACCATATGTTTAGACCCTGCTTTCACGTAAATAAAAGGGATTTCGGTAACTTGACTCAATATTTATTCACCACGTTTAATACAAGAGATTCGAATTGAAGGGAAAAGTAAAAAAGAGTAGGTACGGCGCGGATCGCGCCTCATATTTATAGTAATGGAGAAACTACGTCACTAGGTGGCGCTGACGGTCGCCTTGGTGAAGTAACACCCCCAATGGGGGAGTTTGGACCATAAGCCCACCGCGCTGGTCCAGTGCGTGTTGGTGGGTCGCCAGAGCCTCTTTCGTTGACCAGCAGGATGTACCGCGTGCAAGGGAGGTTGGCTTGGGCTCCAAAAGGTGTCATTTGGAGCCCCTTACATCCCAGTGTATGTGTTACGTCTCAGTGTATGTTCATGATAACTTGAAACATAGTTTATCGCAATCATTATACTCGAATGGAAATAACTACTTATGGATTAAACTAGAGAAGTATGCGTTGGATGTTGGAATAATATATTACCCCGGAAACACAAATTTTCAGAATTTTTTGGACACTTTAGACTCTCAATTACAAGTACGAAAAAAAGCCTTACTTTTCGGAGATTTCAATATAGACCTGTTACTAGAATCTAATTCAATAGCTGCAAAGAAAAAAAAAGAAATCATACATCAATACCCTAAAAGAAGCTGGCTATAAAATATTAAATAAGATAGATGAGGAGCACTGTACGAGGAAAACTACAACGACTAAAACGATCATAGATCATATTGTCACAAACTTAAAAAATGAGAGGTGCAACTTGACTATAGTGGAATCCTCAATGTCCGATCACAATCAAATATATTTTGAGCTTAAAAAATACAAGGCACCATCTAAACAACGAATCACTTACGAGGCCCTTAATTATGAAAAGTTCTACCAATCCATTGAACATTCTGGACTTCATGAACCTGACCTGGAGTACACACAACTGGAAAACAGCATAAAAAAACACAAAGTTTGAATAAAGATACAAAACACAAAATACTTAACTTACCACAAGATGACTGGATTCAAAAGAGTATTATAGATGGTATCAACCTAAGAAATATGCTATGGTTCCAGTTAAAGACAAACCCAGAAAACGAGAAAATAAAAGAAGATTTTACAATAAAAAAGGACGAAGTATCACAAACAATCAAAACTAAAAAAGACTCATACTACTTTAATGAATTTACAAAATGCTCTAATAATCCCAAAAAAACGTGGCAACTAATAAATAAATTGTTATGTAATAAAACAAAACAAAGTTGTGCTCCCCCAACACTCTCCATTGACAATAGAATTATAACAGACCCGATCACGATTTGTAATACACTTAATAAATACTTCTGCTCTATTGGATCTGTTTTAGCCAAAGAAATAGAATCTAACCTTTCGTTAAATTCAAACAGTTCCTCACGCGTAAAACCCAATAAGCGATTAACCACATACCACACATTACCGCACCATAAATCTCATTTACCACACCGTGCAACATTTCACCACACAACATCATCACACCACACTGCAGTTCTCTCAAACTTAAAGCCATGTACAAGTGACGAAATTTCTAAAATCATTGATAGCCTTGATCCCAGCTCTAGTTCTGGCATTGATGGCATCAACACTAAAGCTATAAAATGTATAAAAACACTATTTATAAGTCCGTTGGCTGAGTGTTTCAATAAACTCATGATAAAAGGTCATTTTCCAGATTCGTTAAAAGTTGCGAAAGTCAGTCCCATTCACAAATCGGGCTCTAAAACTAAACCTGGCAATTATCGACCGATATCCGTGTTACCTGTAATTTCTAAAATCTTGGAAAGGGTAATATATCGACGACTTGAAGCATACTTAGATTCTATAAAATTTCTTTCGGAACGTCAATTTGGGTTTAGACCAAAAAGTAACACATTAGCAGCTACAATTGATTTGGTTACTAAAGTAAAATACAATATTGATAAAAAAAATATAGTTCTAGGCGTATTTATTGATCTTAAAAAGGCTTTTGATACGGTTAGTCATGAATTATTACTACTAAAACTGGAATCGATAGGTATCAACGGTGCTGCCTTGAAAATTTTAAAATCATATCTGGCAAATAGATGTCAAGTGGTTAAAATTGGCCATCATACGAGTGAGGCTCTCCCAATATCATTCGGTGTCCCACAAGGATCTATACTCGGGCCTATATTATTTTTGATATACATCAATAGTGTCCAAAACTTAAACTTACGCGGCCATATAACCTTATACGCGGATGATACTTGTCTATTTTATTTTGGATCGTCAATACATGATATAATATCAAAAGCGCAGAGGGACCTCGATGTACTTCATAACTGGTTGCAATGCAATCTCTTGACTATAAACATAGCAAAGACGCCTCATATAATTTTCAAAGCAAAAAACAAAATTATCCCTCCTTATACACCACTTAAAATAAACGAAATTCCAATTCAATTAAAGACAAATGAAAAATATTTAGGACTTAGAATAGATAATCTTGGAAAATACACATTAATAATCTAAAGACAAAATTGACTTCGTTGATGAGTTCTTTACGCGGTATTGTGCGCTGCATCCCAAAATCAATTCGTATGACCATCTATAATTCACTCGTAAAATCACACTTAATTTACCTGATAGAAATTTGGGGCAGCGCAAGTAAAACCATATTAAATGAGTTACAAAGAGCACAAAATAAAATAATCAAATTGCTTTTTCACTTTCCTTACCTAACCTCTAGTAACCTAGCATACGAAAAAACGGGCCTCATGAACATACACAAGCTTTACGTCTACAATACTTGCATACTAATACGCAAAATCATCAACAAATCCATTCATACATCCATATCATGTACACAACAAAGACACGCACACAGATATAGAACCCGTCGAGCCAGCTACCTCGTACTGCCCAAGACACGTACAAACATCGGTAAAACTATGCTTACCTACCAGGGAGTGCAACTTTACAATAACCTACCTGCTAATATTAAAAGTATTGAGTCTTTTGGGTCATTTAAGGCGAAATTAGTTATATTCTGGAAAAGTAAGTTTAATGTGTTTTGGTTTTTATTAATATTTACTGTGGTAACAGATGTTTCTAAAAATTGTACTTACCTATCAAACGCAAATGCATACCTACATACTCATAGTGTAAGCGAACTAAAAAATCTAATTTACCTACCGCTTGTTTCTTAAGTAAAAAACATTGTAACTGTCGTTATTAAGAAATAAATATCTTTAAACTTAAAAATTGCCTGTGAGTGCTGCAGTGGTGGGATTCGAACTCGGGCTCAACTTACGACAGTCACCGCATTCCCCGCGCCGCCAGTTCTGTTAGGAGCGGCACACGCGAAATTACGCATCACTTACCTGCTGCGACTGCTGCGTGCGGCGACTACGAGTGCTACGAGCGTAGCGACCGCTACAACGCCTACGCGCTGCGCGTGAGTCATCGTATCGAGTGCACGGCAACGCAACGGCAGCAGGGACTTCGCGTGCTCAGTTCATCGGCTCAGGCGCTCTTTAATATTAGATTATAGAACATTTGGAATTAATATAAGCGCCGCCATGAAGTGCCAAGCGTGCAGTAATGTCACTGATAGTTTGAGACATATGGTGGTATGTACAGCGTGCAAAGGCATGTACCATATTGCATGCGTCAATATTTCACCAGAGCTATACAAATTAAAAAGTAATGACTATAAACGCGCATGGCGATGTCCAGCCTGCGTAAATATTAACACCGAAACAAGCGCCGTGGAGACAATACACCAGTGCGAAAACAGGGAGAGGTTAACCCAGATATGGATATGTCCTACGAGGAAAGTTTTGTTGAGTATTTCCCAAAGGCATCTCTCACAGCGGACAAACCAGTCATTACATTGGAAGCGGGGCCTTCTAAAGGTGTTCTTTCACTGGAAAGTATCTCCGAGCTGTTGGAAGAGAAGTTGGACTCCAAGCTTAACACTATCCTCGACTATACTTACTGATGTACGCACTTCTCTCGTTCGTGACATAAAGGCTGAATTTAATGCATCTATTGAGCAACTGAAAATAGATTTTACCGTTACGACGGATTTTTTATCTGCGCAAATTGCTGATTTAGATGGTCTTGTTAAGTCAGCCTCTGCCCGGATCAACTCGCTTGAAACCGAAAATGTGTCGCTGCGTGCTGAAGTCAACAGGAAAATATTAACGCGGGTAAACGAGTGCCCCTGCGCCGGGTCGCACAACTTTATAATAGTCTTTTTATTAATTTAGACATAATATGTTACCTAGACGCCCCTAATTTTAAGAGAGCTGTCATGGACAGCCTGCGACCTGAACCTAATCAATAATCCTTTTTTCTTCTTTTGAACTCTGCTAAGTTCTATCAAATGTGCAACTGGATGATAATGTCTTCTTCACAGAATTCTGTATAGTAATATGTGGATGTTGTTGTTGGCTGTACATATAACTAAACTGTTTAGTGCTAAGACTATAATGTAATGATTTTGTACTGCTGTTTTTCATCCCAAATAAAATAATAAAAAAAAAAACAGTCTTAAACAACGACAAACTGCTGCCCATGAAACTGAGAATATCATGGCCTCCTTGCAAAAAATGCAAAATGATATAAACTACAGAGAACAGCAGTTTTTGTTGAATGACGTAGACATTTCTGGAATTCCTGAATTTCAAGGCGAATCAGTTATGCACATCGTCCTGACTGCGGGGAGTAAACTTGGCTGTAAACTACAAGAATCCGATATTGTCAGCGCAGCGAGAGTTGGACCCAAGAGGAGCAATGACGACAACACAGGCAAACCACCTCGGCCACGACCTATTGCTGTCCGGCTGGCCAGGCAAGCGACCCGTGTAGATTTGGTTAAGTGTTCCCGCACACGACGTGGAGCTACTACAGAAGATAAAGGCCTCCCTGCACACCAACCGCAAAAGTTTTTTGTAAATGAACGGCTTACAAAATATAATCGGGAACTTTTTAATCTCGTTAGAACAGCCTGTAAGGACAAAGACTGGAAGTAAGTGTGGACAAGCTTTGGCCAGATCTACGCAAAGAAAACCGAGAAACCATTCAGCAGTGTACCAACACTGCACATTTTTCGTAGTAAAGAAGACTATCAACGCATTTTTGATGTCAAATCTGATGTTACAGAAAAGTGAAGTTTTTGTGTTGTTATTTCTCTATTGTTATTGTTGCATACTCATTTATTTCCAAATTGATGCAATGGTTTGTTTATTTTTTACTGCTACTCTGTTATTTGCCAGGGATTTCGGACTTGGATTTTTGCTTAGAACGGGGTTACTAACTATATTTACATATTAACTATATACACATAGGGCCATAACTTCTTCCTTATTCTCTCCATAGAGCTCTAAAAACTGGCGAGAACACTCGACACGCTCGCTTTTTTGAAGTGGCGTGAGCATTCTTGGAGCCCATCTTGCGCTGACCTTAGTTATCCCAAGATGTTGATGTAGGATATTTAAAATACTTGTTTCGGATACACCGACCATTGCTGCAAGCTGCTTCTTCTTCAAGCGGGTATCTTCTAATACAAGTTTCTCTACTTTTTCGATGATTTCCGGTGTGGTGGCCTCAATGGGCCGTCCGGAGCGGGGGTCATCTTCAATCGACTCTCTTCCTTGCTTGAAAAGACTATGCCACTTGTAAACCATGGTTTTACCAGGGGCAGAGTCCGCGTAAACTGCTAACAGCTCTTGAAAAATCGTCTGAGCGGATTTTCCTTGCTTGGTGAGGAACTTAATGACGGCGCGGTGTTCAATTTTCTCCATATTCGCTGAGTTCTTCCCGATTCACTTGTTTGCTGGTCGATAGTTCAAACGTTAATGACCCGATTTGCTTCAAACTTGGTACATATACTGTTAATGAGGTGTGCAACTAGCGGCTACCTGTACGAGCAAACCAACCCCCTCCAACCCCTCCATTCCGCGAACTTTTTGACCTCCCCTCGTAATTCGTATACCAAGGGTGATAATACCTTTTTAACTACACACTGTTCGTATTTTGGGGCAAGTTTCGAGGCTTGAAAATTTGCGGCGTCACTCTGTACGTACGTTTTCCGCCACACTACTTGACTTTCGCGCAAAGTATTAACGTTACGGCGTCGCAGGTTGTAGTACTTCGCGTTCGTCGCGTGAGCCTTCTCGATATTAACTCGAACCTTATTAAAAATATCCCGAAGGACCCCAAATTCACCCGCATACTCGTCTCTTGGCATAGAGACCTCGTATTCCCTATCGTCATTTTTATAAAAAGAACCGTTAATAATTGGTTCCCGGCCATGGACTAAAAAGAATGGACTGAAACCAGTCGTTTCATTTACCGCACTATTCATTGCAAACTGCACCTTAAATAAATTTAGATCCCATGTCCTATGATCGTCAGCTACATAAGACGAAACAGCTGTCATGACTGTTTTGTTGTACCTTTCCACCATGTTAATCTGTGGCGTATACCTAGGCCCGTAGTGAACTCGTGGAATATTGTATGTACTTCTTGAGAAGGCCACTGAATTCTGATCCCGTGAATTGAACCCCATTGTCGGTAATTACGGTTTCAGGAATCCCGTGAGCTAGAAGCACATAATTCTCAAAGTTTTTAGCTACTGCAGCACTAGTCGCTCGACGAAGTGGAAATAACATGGTGTACTTTGAAAAACAGCATGTTCCTACTAAAAGGTGCATGTAACCCGAACGTGATCGTGGAAGAGGTCCTACCAAATCTACGGATACAGCTTGAAACGGCCTATAGCACTGCTTAGGCTGACCCATGATCCCAGGAGTAAGTTTGGTCCTGTGCTTATAAGCGGAACAAATACTACATTTGCTGACAAAAGCAAGCACGTCGCGGTACATTCCTGGCCAGAAATACCTCAAACACAACCTACGGTGCGTTTTAAACACTCCGAGGTGTGCCGAGGTCGGTGGTTCGTGGTTTTCGGACATAACCTGCAGACGGTTTGACTTTGGCACAACAATCTTCCAGGCAACGGCAAGGGTAAGTGCCGTATCGTAGAAGAGTACCATTTTCGACGCGATAATTAGGATAATTTTTGGGATAAGCCGTACAACCAGAGAAAACCTTCTCATACCACTCATCACCGGTTGCTGCATTTGGAGCATCGATGGCATCCACATGCAGCAATCGTGAGAGGGCATCAGGGACGACATTATCCTTCCCTTTCCTATGCTTGATTGTAAAATTAAATTGGGATAACCTACAACCCCAAAGAGCTAAGCGTCCCGTAGGATTCTCCAAGTTCATGAACCACCTAAGTGAAGCGTGATCGGTTACGACGGTGAATGGTCTAGTACCCAAATATGGTTTAAATCAACCGCGTACACAACTGCTAACGCCTCCCTTTCGGTAGCACTATAGTTACGTTAGTTTTTGTTAAGGGATCTGCTGATATAAGCGATAGGGCGGTCATGGCCATCAATATTCTGCGCTAACACACCTCCTACGCCAAAATTAGATACATCGCAGTGAACTGAAAATGGTTTACTAAAATCAGGGCAGGCTAAAATTGGAGTAGAAACTAGAGTGTTCTTTAAAGTGGCAAAAGCATTTTCTGCGTCTTGGTTCCAAATAAATTTCGTTTTTGAGCTGGTAAGAGCGTGTAAGGGTGCCACAATGGTGGAGAAATTCCTGATAAACCTACGGTACCAAGAACAGACACCTAAAAAGGTTTTTAGTTCTTTCGGACTTTTGGGTACCGGGAACTCCAGAACAGCACGAACCTTATCGGGATCCGTCCTAAGCCCAAACTCATCCACTACATAACCCAGATATTTTAAAGAGCTACGGAAGAATTTGCTCTTTTCAAAGTTGATCGTGAAATTGGCGCTCTGTATTCTTTCGTGAAGCCTTTTTAAAAGAAGTATGTGCGTTTCCAGATCCTCAGCAACTACTATAATGTCGTCGATGTACACGAATATCATGCCTTTAGTTACGTCACTGCAGAAAGGATGTCCAAACAACATGTCCATGAGCCGTTGTTGGCGAGCAGGAGCTCCGCATAGGCCGAATGGCATAACTTGAAATTTAAACAACCCCCTACCAGGCACTGTAAAACTCGTCTTCTCCTGTGAGCTAGGGTCGAGTGGAATTTGCCAAAAGCTGGATTTAAAATCCACAGAACTGATATATTTGGCATTTTTGAGGCTATCCAATATCTGGGGTATGTAGGGAATGGCATAAGCATCGCCTTTCGTCACAGAGTTGAGCCTCCGGCAGTCCAAACAAAATCGCCATGTACCGTCAGCTTTAGGAACCATAAGGACTGGATTGTTCCAAGGACTCTCGCTCGGGGCGACAACGTCCAGCTCCAGCATCTTGTCCAACTCCTTATGTAGTTCCTTCTGCTTTTCCGGTGACATGGGATAAGGTCTACACTTGACCGGTGGCGCAACCCCAGTGTCGATGACATGCTGAGTAAGATGCGTCCTACCTAAACCCTTGCGCTCAAAAGAAATGTCATGAAATTTCGTTATCATAAGCTCCACTAACTCCTTGTGATCATTGGGAAGACTGTCATAAGCTTGTATAGAGTTGACTGGCATTTCTACAAACTTTTGTGGACCTCTCATGTAGGAAACAGTTTCAAAAATTTCTGGCATCAAATTGTATGCCCGCCAAAAGTCTACGCCTAAAATAACATTTAATACTGGGTATTATAAAAAAATTCTAAATTTTGGTTACTCCATTAAATGTAATGGGCAACATTAAATATCCTGTAGAGGTACACTGGGAACCATCCGCAACAGTAATATTAGTGTCTTTACCAGATTGTACTGTGAAACCTAATGATTCAAAATATGTATGTGCTCCATTTCCTAAAATTGAAATTGCTGCACCTGAGTCCAGCAATCCATATATTGACAAATCCAGGACATTAAGTTTCAAATATGGTCGAATGTCATCATCATTGGGCTCGAACAAAACGGAAGCTACGTTGTTCAGCTTAAAAAAATTAGTTACTACCTGTAACCAATTTTTCCAATCCCCATCTTCGACCTTCGATGGAGGATCGGCGTTATTGTCCGAGCAACCTAGTTTTTTGGGTTTGTGGCGGACCATCAACGCGTCCGCACCCGCTCCGCTTATGGACTGTGTCGCAGCGTTAGTAAACAAACCGCGTGACGTAGCGTTGGCGCGACCGGCCGTGCGACCGCCCCGCCGCAGGCGCTGCTGACCAGTCAGTCCTGCTATGCATTACTCGTATGCGCACGTCTCGCTGTAGCTTAGACTCCCCGTTTAAATACGCTCGCTATTTCCCTGGACAATTGCTTTGTGTAAATCAATCAGTTTAGCTTTCACCCCTTCATATCTGTCATACTTCAAACTATCATTCTTCCTGTCTATTGTGTATTGTGCTATCATCTACTTGTGTTATCGTGAAATCATTAATAGATCAGTGTAAATCATCTCAGTGTTTCCTTTACGCTTGCATACCTACTTATAACACACGGCCAGTTCAATCCTTGGCCGCGTAGATAAACAACAGCAAGTTAATAACTTCATTGGTGACCTTCCGACGATGGCAACGGCAACAGGCGCAGATCAGGAGTTCTACGATGCGACAACCAGAGCGAAAAGTGCAAGTACAGGGTCGGGTGACGATAAAAGCGGAAGCGGACAAGTGAACCGGGTGAGTGTACGCGTTCCACCTTTTTGGCCAGATAAACCGGAGATATGGTTTGCCCAAATAGAGAACCAATTCGCTCTTTCCGGCATAACCAGCGAAATAACAAAATATAATATCGTATCTGGGCACCTCGATCAAGAATATGCTAAGATCATGAAAAGCTTCATAGTTTCCCCGCCGGCAGTTGATAGATACACAAAGTTCAAAGAAGCCTTGATTAAAAAAATATCTGCCTCACAGGAGAAGAAGACGCTTCAGCTTATACAGAATGAAGAGCACGGTGATCGGAAGCCCAGCCAATTTCTGCAGCATTTAAAAAATTTAGCAGGGCCACAAATGCCCGATGAGTTCATTCGTACCGTCTGGACTAGTCGCTTGCCTATTAACGTGCAAACTATTGTTGCTTCACCCAAAAGTGATCTCGACACTGTAGCTGAGTTGGCAGACCGCATCGTGGACATCGTTCAACCTTCTTCTTCGGCTGTCGCTAGCATGTCGTCAAGCGCGGCGCAATCTTCAGCCTTAGAGCAGCGAGTGGAGGCCTTGACACGACAGGTGGAAGCGCTATTAAAGGTACGAGGTCCATCACAGCATCCACAGCACAGGAGAAACGGCAACCATGGCCGTAATCGATCGCGATCTCGTTCACGCTCCCGCTCCCGCTCCCGCGAATACCCCTACTGCTGGTACCACTTCTCATTCGGCACAAAGGCAAACAACTGCAGAGCTCCCTGCTCTTTCAAATCGGAAAACGCGACGGGCAGCCGTTAGTGGCCGAAAACGTCTGTCCCACGAAGCCAGGCCGCCTGTTCATCACTGACCGTAAGTCAAAGGTACAGTACCTCATCGACACGGTTCAGACCTGTGCGTTTACCCTCGGTCATCTGTTCGGGCACATCCTAGCACGAAGACAAATTATGAACTCTACGCCGCTAACGGTACCAGGATTTCGACCTACGGCTACCTCGAGCAGAAACTGGATTTTGGCTTACGTCGAGACTTCCACTGGCGGTTTGTCATCGCCGACGTCTCGAAGCCAATCATCGGTATCGACTTACTAAGTTTTTACAACTTGCTCGTCGATTGCCGCAATCAACGACTTGTCGACGGACTTACTTCGCTGTCTGTCGCCGCGCCGCAGCGGAAGTTCCCTGACACGATTACGTCAGTACGCACCTTATCAGAGGACACTCCATATTTCACACTGCTTCGAGATTACCCAGACGTTGTTCGCCCAGCCGGTAAGCCAGATCCTCCTAAGCATGGTACAATGCACTACATACGAACCACGCCAGGTTCGCCCGTCAGCGGCCGCCCTCGGCGCCTCGACCCTGAGAGACTGCGAATCGCCAAGAAGAAGTTCGAGGATATGCTGCAAAACGGTACGGCACGCAGATCGGAGAGCCCGTGGTCTTCTCCACTACATCTGGCCAAGAAGAAAAACGACGGATGGCGACCATGCGGAGACTACAGGGCACTTAATGCAAGGACCATCCCTGACCGTTATCCTGTCCCACACATTCAGGACTTCGCATACCATCTAGCGGGTAAGAAAATCTTTAGTACGGTAGATCTGGTCAAAGCATACAACCAGATACCGATATATGAGCAGGACATCGAGAAGTCAGCCATCACCACCCCCTTCGGCATGTTCGAATTCCCATTCATGACCTTTGGCCTGCGCAACGCCGCGCAGACCTTTCAACGGTTCATGGACGAAGTACTACGAGGTATGGACTTCATATACTGCTACCTCGACGACGTGTTGATTTCATCAGCCTCCGAAGAGGAGCATCGGGAGCATCTAAAACAGCTGTTTGACCGCCTCAAGCAATATGGAGTGCTCATAAACACCACTAAATGCGTTTTTGGCCAACCCGAGGTAACATTTCTTGGCTGCAAAGTTTCTGCAGCCGGCATTAGCCCTCTGGAGTGCAAGGTGCAGGCTATTCTAGAGTTTCCAGTACCCAGGAATCTTAAAGAACTTCGCCGATTTCTGGGTATGATGAACTACTATCGCCAATTCCTGCCAGGGGCAGCGTCAACCCAGGCACCACTTAATTTTCTTCTCGCCGGCCCTAAGACAAAAAGTTCACAGCCCATTGACTTAACCCCAGAGCAGCTCGATGCTTACGAACGGTGTAAAGCGAGTCTCTCACAAGCGGCACTACTTGCGCACCCAGATCCGAAGGCAGAATTGGCGATACAGACAGACGCCTCCGACGTCGCCATCGGGGCTGTACTCCAGCAACGGCGAGAGGATACCTGGCAGCCTTTGGCATTCTTCTCCAGAAAGCTGAGCCCGGCGCAGAGGAAATACAGCCCATACGACAGGGAGTTGCTTGCGATATACGAAGCCATTAGATACTTTAGGTATATGGTGGAGGCCAGGACCTTTAGTATATACACCGACCACAAGCCACTCACGTTCTCTTTTAGCACTCGCCGGGATAACTGTTCGCCCAGACAGCATCGATATCTCGACTTCATCTCACAATTTACAACAGATGTCAAATTCGTCGCAGGTCGAGACAACGCCGTGGCCGACGCGCTGTCCCGCATCGAAGAGTTGTCAACCACATGTCCCCTGGATTATCACTTACTCGCCCGGGATCAGGAACGCGATGAGGAGCTTCAAGACCTACTTCGTGCCGGATCCAGTCTGCGGCTGGCGAAAGTACCTCATACCCCCTCTACAGCCAAGGTGTATTGCGATACTTCTCTACCTTCCCCACGACCGTACCTTACGGGTTCATTCCGTCGCCGTGTCTTCAACGCGCTACATGGGCTTAGCCACCCAGGTGTTAAAGCTACTGTGAGGTTGGTGACTGACAGATTCGTTTGGCCAGGAGTGAGAAAAGACTGTCGGCAATGGGTAAAAGAGTGCGACAGTTGCCAGCGAAGTAAAGTGCAGAGACACACAACGGCCCCACTCGTAGCTTTCAAAGTACCTTCAGGTCGATTTCGACATATCCACATGGATATCGTAGGTCCTCTACCCCTCTCTCATAGTTTTAGGTACTGCCTCACACTAGTCGACCGGTTCACCCGTTGGCCTGAGGCATTCCCACTCGCTGACATCACTGCGGAGACCTGCGCTGCAGCATTCGTAGATGGATGGATCTCGCGCTTCGGATGCCATGAGCGCATCACTACCGACCGTGGTCGCCAGTTTGAGTCACAATTATTCAAGTCTATCGCGGCTCAAACTGGCGCCATCCATCACACACCACCGCATACCATCCCGCAGCCAACGGCCTCGTGGAGAGACTTCGCCGGCAGCTGAAGGCCGCCATCACCTGTCACGCCACACCTCAATGGACTGAAACACTTCCGCTTGTCCTTTTAGGCATTCGAAGCGCCTGGAAGGAGGACGTGCAGGCCTCGGCAGCAGAACTGGTCTACGGCGAGCCACTTCGCTTGCCTGGGCAGTTTTTCTCTAACTCAGCTCCGGTGGCAGATGACAGCGACTTCGCTAGCAGACTCCGAAGCCATATGAGCAAGATCTCGCCGCAGCCCGCGGCGTGGCACTGTAACCGACCTTTCTATGTTCCCAGGGACCTACCTACCGCCACTCAGGTCTATCTGCGTCAAGGTCCTGTACGCCGCCCACTTCAGGCGCCGTACGAGGGTCCGTTCAAGGTCATACGTCGCGGATCCAAGACATCGACATCGATGTCCGTGGTCGACCACTCACCGTTACGATCGACCGGCTGAAACCTGCCTACGTCCCGAGGCAGGACCACACCACACCAGCGCCTGATGATGACGATGAGGAAGAGGTGCCGCTTCAGAAGACAAGAAGCCGTCGCGTCGTCAGGTTCCCGGATTACTTTCGCCCGTAGTCACGGTCTCGGCGGGGGAGTACTTGTGGCGGACCATCAACGCGTCCGCACCCGCTCCGCTTATGGACTGTGTCGCAGCGTTAGTAAACAAACCGCGTGACGTAGCGGTGGCGCGACCGGCCGTGCGACCGCCCCGCCGCAGGCGCTGCTGACCAGTCAGTCCTGCTATGCATTACTCGTATGCGCACGTCTCGCTGTAGCTTAGACTCCCCGTTTAAATACGCTCGCTATTTCCCTGGACAATTGCTTTGTGTAAATCAATCAGTTTAGCTTTCACCCCTTCATATCTGTCATACTTCAAACTATCATTCTTCCTGTCTATTGTGTATTGTGCTATCATCTACTTGTGTTATCGTGAAATCATTAATAGATCAGTGTAAATCATCTCAGTGTTTCCTTTACGCTTGCATACCTACTTATAACACACGGCCAGTTCAATCCTTGGCCGCGTAGATAAACAACAGCAAGTTAATAACTTCAGGTTATTACATTTTGGGCACGACCTTACCGTAAAACCTAAATGACCGCATTTAAAACATTTCACTGTCTTGTCCCTACACCTTGCGGTTGAGTGAGTAGACACCTTACATCTTTTACAAAATACCGAGTTATTAGCTGCTGATTTTGTGTTATAACTACCAGGCTTTACATTAGTTGGCGGGTGTCGCTGCCTAAAAGTTTGAGCCTGAATTGGTGGCTGAACTGCCGAGACCTGTTCGGTTTCCCTATCATCAGCGGATTCGCTGACTGGCATTACATGTTTCGTTTTGCCTTTGTACACGAAATCATTATTTAAAATAGACTGCTTAGTGTTATGTGGGTACATATTTGTAGTTTTATCTTTTGGCTTATTTTGAAGGTATTCTTGTAACTTGTTTTTGTCTTTGTCTTGTATTAAACCAGTGAACGCACCGGACGTATTTTTATTTATTACAGTGGCGAACGAGGATTTTTATGGAGAAAAGTACTGTTATGGTGAAAAGTGAGACGTATAAACATACGGTTTTAAGTGACTATTCGATGAAAATGTCGATCGGCCAAATTCGTGAATTTGATCCGGAAACCGGGAATTGGACTGCTTACGTGGAGCGGTTGGAGATGTATTTTTTGGCTAACGGAGTGAAACAGGACATTCAATTACCTATATTGATAGCTGCAATCGGTGAAAGTGCTTACGAACTAGTATTATCGACCCTGGCGAGTCCTAAAAAACCGTCAGAGTTAACTTATACGGCGGCAGTAGAATTATTACGTAATCACTTACAACCGAAACCATCTCTCATGGCGGAACGATATCGGTTTAGACAAAGACGACAAACTAACGGTGAATCGATAGCCGATTATGTTGCAGCATTAAAAAAATTAGCAAGGTTTTGTGAATTCGGTGCGGGGTTACAAGACAATTTACGGGACCAGTTAGTGTGCGGCTTATATAGTGACATCATTAGACAAAGGCTTTTTGCAGAAGAAGACTTGACGTATGACAAGGCAGTGACACTGGCGGGCTCGTTGAAAGCAGCGGAGCGTGATGCCGCGCTGGTGGAAACGGGCAGAACGGTGACCTCATCTTCATTAGGCGCGAGCAGCGGCGGCGCGGGGATACATGCCGTACGCGTGAACTCGCGTGGCACTAACCGGTTTCGAGGAGCAAGAGGAAACAGCGGCGGCGGCCGGTCAGCTGCGGGACGCGCTTTCACGTTTACGATGAGTAACTGTGGGTCGTGCGGCGGGCGCGATCATTCAGATAACGATTGCAAATTTAAAAGTTACATATGCAGTAGATGTGGGACGATGGGACATTTGCGTCGTGTATGTTCTGTGGACAAAACAATTACGGGTCACGGTGGCAGTGGGCTCAGGCAACGAGGACAGCGCGTTTTCCCTGTTAAACCGCGGAGCGGCGGTGGACCCGGCGTAAATAATAATTATTACGTGAATAACGTGGAGGATGACAAGTTCGTCGTTGATGACTCATCGCGGGCAGCCGATGAGGAGGAGGAGCCGGTGATGCAGATGTCATTATCTCAGTATAAACCGGTGAGCATGTGTTTACTTGTAGAAGATAACAAGTTAAATATGGAAATTGACACTGGTTCCGCGCTTTCTTGTATAAGCAGAGAAATGTATGAAGATCTATTTAGTCATCTAACCTTGCGGAAATGTAATTTAAATTTAACTTTTTATAACGGGACAAAGGTTAAACCGTTAGGTTATTGTGAAGCAAAAGTTAGGTATGGAAATTGTAGTAAGGTTTTGGATTTGTATGTCATCGACGGAGGAACCACAACTTTATTAGGTAGACAATGGTTATCGGAATTATGTATAGAACTACCTAAGTTCAATGTAAATAAATTAGAGATACCACAACTGGACTTAAAGTTAAATGAACTGTTTTCTAGTTATGGTGAATTGTTCGACGGCCGATTGGGGCGGTACACCGGCGGGCGTGCGCGGCTGCAGGTGCGGCCCGATGCGGTGCCGATTTACTGCCGCGCGCGGCCGCTGCCGTACGCGCTGCGCGAACGCGTCGACGCCGAGCTGGACGCCATGCTGCGCGCCGGGGTCATCGAGCCCGTCGAGCACTCAGAGTGGGCTACGCCGCTGGTCATAGTCAACAAGCCAGATGGAGCTATTCGGATATGCGCGGACTATAAGGTAACTTTGAACAAGGTCTTAGCGGTCGACAAATACCCTGTACCAAAAATTGATGATTTATTTGCAAAGTTAGGTGGCAGTCAATATTTCAGTAAGATAGACTTATCGCAGGCGTACAATCAAGTGGAGTTGGACGACACAAAAAAGTACACTGTGGTCAACACCTATCGTGGGTTGTTTATGTATAACCGACTCGTTTTCGGTCTATCTTCTAGTCCAGGGATTTTTCAAAGAATAATGACTAATTTATTCAAAGATTTAGAAGGAGTAGTAGTATTTTTGGATGACGTTCTGATAGCAACGGATACAATGGAGAAGCATCTCCTCACTTTGGATAAAGTGTTTAGTAGGTTAAAAGAGTATGGGCTTAAATTAAAAAATGTGCTTTTTTTGAGGGTAAAGTAAAATACCTAGGATATACCATTGATAAGCAGGGCATTCACGCGGATCCGGATAAAATTAAACCCATTTTGGATATGGTTTCACCAAATGATGTGTCTGAATTAAGATCTTTTTTAGGCATGGTTAATTTTTACAGTCGGTTTATAAAGAATTTAAGTATTTATTTGAATCCTTTATACGAATTGCTAAAAAAAGATACTGTTTGGAACTGGGGTAAGCAACAACAGGGGGCATTCCGGGAGGTGAAGCGACGGCTAAGCGAGGCGGTCGCGCTTTGCCACTACGAGCCGGCGGCGCCGCTCGTGGTGACGTGCGACGCGAGCGCGCGGGGTCTGGGGGCGGTGCTGGCGCAGCGCGACGGCACGGGCGCCGAGCGGCCCGTCATGTGCGCACGCTCACCTCAGCCGAGATTAATTATAGCCAAATACAAAAAGAAGCCCTCGCTATAGTATTCGCAGTTAAAAAGTTTCATCAATATATTTACGGGTGGCGGTTCACGTTGAGGACTGACCACAAACCGTTGGTCACGATTTTCGGTCCTCACCAAGGTATCCCGAGTATGACGGCAAGTAGGCTGCAGAGATGGGCACTT
This sequence comes from Pectinophora gossypiella, assembly GCF_024362695.1. NCBI lineage: Eukaryota > Metazoa > Arthropoda > Insecta > Lepidoptera > Gelechiidae > Pectinophora > Pectinophora gossypiella. The sequence continues at coordinate 327,265 of NW_026063251.1, forward strand.
ATTCTTACTGCTTACGATTTCGACATAGAATATGTACGTTCAGAGGACAATGTCGCTGACGCGTTATCACGTATGATTTTAGCTCACAAAGAAAACAAGTGTGATGATAGTCAAGAATGCCCGGAACAGACCTATTTGCATTTCGCTTCAGAAGCTTTACTTTTAGACTATAACGTATTGCAAACGGAAACGGGGAAAGACCCAATATTAGGTAAGGTTTTGAGCTATATTAGGGATGGATGGCCATTAGATGTAGATATGAGAGAGATAAAGCCTTTCTTTAATAGACGAAAGGAACTGTACGAAGAATTAGGATGTGTTATGTGGGGTCACAGAGTGGTGGTACCGGCGGCTTGCACGGAGAGAGTTTTACGAGAATTGCACGACTCCCACATGGGCATTACTAAAAGTAAACAGTTGGCTCGCAGCTACGTGTGGTGGCCCGGGCTGGACGAGGCGGTGGAGGCGGTGTGCCGCGCCTGCGGCGTGTGCGCCAGCATGGCAGACGCGCCGGACAGGCACGCGCCGCGCGCCTGGCCGCGCCCCGACCGCCCGTGGTCGCGGGTGCACATGGATTTCCTAGGACCGCTAGCTGGTATCACCTATCTGGTAGTAGTTGATGCGTATTCCAAGTGGATAGAAATTACAAAAGTTGCCTCCACATCCGCCAAGTCAGCGATAGGTAAGCTTAGGGAAATGTGGGCACGATTCGGATTGCCGAAGCAAGTAGTTAGCGACAACGGTCCGCCATTTTCAAGTGAGGAATTTGCAACATTTTTGATAAATAATGGTGTCGAACATGTATTTTCGGCGCCTTATCACCCGTCATCCAACGGAGCTGCAGAAAATGCGGTTAAAACTTGCAAAAGAGTTATTAAAAAAGCGATTGTCCAAGGTTTAGATGTTGACATAGCCCTAAATAGGTATTTACTTATATATAGGAACACGGCACATGTACCACTGGCGAGTGTCCTGCCATACTGTTACAGGGAAGGTTGTTACGGACACGGCTCGATTGTTTGAAACCGGAGCGGCGAGATCAGGGTAGGCAGGAGCGCGCGGCGGCCGGTACGCGGCGACACTTTGAACCTGGGACCTTAGTCTGGTATCGAAATTATCGACCGGGAAACCAAAAGTGGATGAAAGGTAAGGTCTATAAAAGATTAGGTGAGACGGATTATAATTTATTGACTGCCGATAACGTAACAATACATAGACATGTCGACCAAATAAGACTGCGTTCAAGTTATACCATCCCTTCAGCGTGGGAGGTCAAAGACAAGCCACGTTCCTATTTAGTATACCCGAATAGCTCTTATTCAAAGGCGGCGGCGGCGGTGCCGAGCGCGCGGCATGGCAGCCCGGTGAGGGTCGAGGGTGCGAGTGTCGTGCCACCACCTGCGCCATCTCCGCGGCCGCAGCCAGAGGGCACGTTGTCCGCGGAGACGACGCAGAACGTACCTCGCAAAAGAATGCGTAGACCACCGCAGTTCTACGGGTTTGAAATAGATTAAGTATTACATTTAAATGCGTGGTTAGGTATAAATAAGCTAGTTTTGATCAAATGTTAATACAGTATTCGTTTTCATAAGTATTAGTAGAATTGTTTACATTGTATAATTGTTAATATCATACGTATTGGAATAGTCAGCTGTTTAGGAAAGCCTGAGTCTTTAATTAAGTTTAGTATTTAAGGGTGAAGGTGTTATGTGGGTACATATTTGTAGTTTTATCTTTTGGCTTATTTTGAAGGTATTCTTGTAACTTGTTTTTGTCTTTGTCTTGTATTAAACCAGTGAACGCACCGGACGTATTTTTATTTATTACACTTAGGTGGTTCGACAAACAGTTGTGTCATTTGTCGCGCAGTTTCTATTTTTCGGCATTTTTCTTTTAATTCTGCTATCGTAGCTATGTCGTGCAATGCTAACTGCTCTCTAAAAACGGGCCTAATATTGTGTATTAAAATTTCAAATTTGTCATTATCCGAAAGAGGTCGTTTCAATTGTGAAAACATACAGTTCATAACTGCAAAATAGATGTGTGTTGGTTCATCCTGTCCTTGGGTGCGAGTTCTAATCTCCCCCAGCAAACGATAATCAAAATCAACGGGTGCGAATTCTTGGACTAAAAGCTCACTCAATGCCTGCCAAGACGAAACCTGCTCCTTAACACCTCTGTACCATAGAAGACCTTGGTCCGAAAAGAAACAAAAGGCGGACCTGAAAAGTACATTGTACTCCGAACGCTGAGGCGCGTTCACTTATCGACTGCAAGAACGTATGTGGACTCGTACGGCCGTCGAATTTAATGTTCCACTTCATTAAATTAATTGCTGAACCATCTGTCCCTTTTACCCGGTTTTCCTCTTCTGGGTCGATGTCGTTTTTTGTTGTCAACAATTTCTCCAATGAGTGGCCGCAAGCTATAAGATTTTTATTCAGCTTCAATTTTATGTCCCTATCGACAGACTCCGTGCATACTACACGCTCAAGACGGTGATGAAGATGATTATACAAAGCCCTAGCACGCATAAGGTGATGACGGTCCCTAGACTTCACTGCTAAATCAAGTTTTGCCTGCAGCTCCTTCAGCTTTTCAGTGATGATTGGGAATTCGACCTGTGGTCTTCGTTCATCGTCCATTATTTCATCCGGAGAGAAACCAGTGATCAACTCCCTAAGCTGTTTCTTCAAATTGAGAACAGTATCAGCTGGTGCTTCAGCACGAATACTCACTTCATATATTAACTTATCACGGAGCAGTGAATGTAAATAAACAGTTTGGATATCCATGGTTGTGTTTCAGAGTTATAATTTCAAGATTGAAAAGAGGTTTGAAGTAAACTGAAGTAAATTTATGTTTCAAAATGTACCCGTCTGCCTCCAAAACTTATTTTCTAAAATATGTACAAATTTTTCATTAATTATAAACCAGTTAAGTGTAATTATCACACAACATCAATTCTCAGTCTATCCCTGTAAATAATTTTCGAATCAATAAAAGAAACAACAGTGTTTTATATTAATTTTGTTTAAGGTTATGTTTTGTTTGGTAATATGTTATTTAATGTGCAAAAATGGTAAAGTAAGTTTACTACTGAATATTACTCAATAAAGATGTTATTGGAAGACAGTTCTATAATTATTTCCTAAAAAAAAACAAGCAAAATGTTTGCCAAGCAGCGGCGCAACTGTCAATAATGATGTTGACACAAAGTTACAAAATTTCAATTTCTTACCAATGTCCTGTTATAAATACTACCTTTACATATAGCTAATATTGATATAGAAAGCAATTAAAGTTGAAATAGTTTTTTTTTTTAAATGTGAAATTGTTTTCTAATGAAATATGTTAACAAAATTTTATTGTTGGTAAATTATTATTAGTCCAAATTTTATACAAATAGCTCAATACTGATCTAAAAAATAGCTAGTAAGCATCAAAAGATGTTAAAAATATGGTTTTAACCTGTAGTTTACATAAAAAGGTTAAAAAAGAAAACACAAATGTAGTTGTAAAAATATCAATAAGCCCTAGAATTTAGGCCATAAAATTGGGTTTAATCTTATTGATAAAATAAGTATTTAAGTTAGGTCTATTTAGGAGGCCTAGAACCTTACTTATACTAAGAAACAGACACAACTTAACTTAAGATGCAAACACAAACAATTCACACAAAATCCCATCACTTTTCTTATTAAAAATACAGTTTTCATAAAAAAAAATTCTTAAAGTTTATGCCAACACCACTATTCTAAAATGGTTGTACAGAGCGACAATTTCACCAAGAAGGGCGCCACTGAAACACTCGATTTTCCAATATAATTGTATTCAATGAATGATAATTCAATAAAGAACAAGTGGGCCGTTAGGTAAAATATCTCTCTGTAACATGACCATAAGATAGCTCTATATTTTAAACCACTGTCCGTACACCTTTAGGCACCTCACTTACTCGAGGACCTCCGACTATCGGGCCTACCTGAGGCGTCCCGTTATACCGTATAGGTGATGCGTTGAGGCCGGCTCAGGCCAGGGCGTGCTGGACGATGGCGGCGCAGCGGGCCAACTGTTACGCAGCTGGCGGGCTGCACGTCCACCGGTCAACCTCGCAGTCCTTCACCGGGCTTTATCCGGAGTGCTGACAAAAGGAGAGGCGCGGCAAATCCACATGCGCGCCGCACAAAGAAAAGCTTCGACGTGCAAACAACCAAGGCAAGCTCCGCCGTAATGAAGCTTGAAATAACTTGACAAAACGCAGAAGAAAACAGTAGGGATCTTCATTCACAAAACATTGTTGAAATCATCTGATCCAATCATAAACTTCTTCTTACATTAAAACTTGCAAAACGTTAAGAACATTAAAACGTTTAAAATTTAAACAAAACCCCATCTGCAACAAGGAATGGCAATGATTAGCATGTGGTTCAGCTGACAGCGTGGCAAGGCAACTCACGAGTGTAAAACAAAGAAAATAACTTACAGGTTCATCCGGGATAGTTGGACATCGCTCGGATGAAACCTAAACCTACCACTGGACCTTCGGCGATGGAATTTCAGTGATGTTGCTGAAAACAAGGACCTCGAGGTTATCACAAAGTTGGTGCAAAAATATGCACGAAGAATTGCGAGGACTCACCATCTCGGTTAAGTTGTTTATTTAAATTGAGACATCGGCTCTTGATGTCGCCGATAAATCGTGGCTTTTAATTTGCCCACATTATAGTTACGGCAGTGGAGTCTCCGGCGCTCTCGCGACGTCCCCACTGTCCAAAAACCTGTCTCTCAGCTCAGCCAGCTGTCAGTCTGACTCACGAACCAACAATGTTGCCAACCAAAATAAAAATCTAGCAAACCATAGATTCGTTATCGATTCACTGACAACAAACGATCGATTTGTTTGATCCAAATTAATCCAAAACTTAACCAAAAATATAATATAATTTAGAATAAATGTTGCAGATAATTTAAATATTAATTTAGAAAAAAAAAGAAAATTATTAAAATGTTCGGGCCCATCGATACCCTGCAGCGCCATCTGTGATGTCCTGGGGGTAAAATATAAAAACAACGTTATATCGCCAGAAACCACAAGATGTCGCTACAAGGCTCGTTGGTCCGAAATGCTTCGTTACAATAACATTAAACTAACGGCTTTGTATATATTTTTTAATTATTTTATTTTCTTCAAAATTAGGCATTCTTAAAATTATGTGCAACATTTATTTAAAGACTTATTTTGGTTTAGTTTTGATCAAACAAGTCGATCGTTTGTTGTCAGTGAATCGATAACGAATCTATGGTTTGGTATTTTTTTATTTTGGTTGGCAACATTGTTGGTTCGTGTGTCAGACTGACAGCTGGCTGAGCTGAGAGACAGGTTTTGGAAAGTGGGGACGTCGCGAGAGCGCCGGAGACTCCACTGCCGTAACTATAATGTGGGCAAATTAAAAGCCACGATTTATCGGCGACATCAAGAGCCGATGTCTCAATTTAAATAAACAACTTAACCGAGATGGTGAGTCCTCGCAATTCTTCGCGCATATTTTTGCACCAACTTTGTGATAACCTCGAGGTCCTTGTTTTCAGCAACATCACTGAAATTCCATCGCCGAAGGTCCAGTGGTAGGTTTAGGTTTCATCCGAGCGATGTCCAACTATCCCGGATGAACCTGTAAGTTATTTTCTTTGTTTTACACTCGTGAGTTGCCTTGCCACGCTGTCAGCTGAACCACATGCTAATCATTGCCATTCCTTGTTGCAGATGGGGTTTTGTTTAAATTTTAAACGTTTTAATGCTCTTAACGTTTTGCAAGTTTTAATGTAAGAAGAAGTTTATGATTGGATCAGATGATTTCAACAATGTTTTGTGAATGAAGATCCCTACTGTTTTCTTCTGCGTTTTGTCAAGTTATTTCAAGCTTCATTACGGCGGAGCTTGCCTTGGTTGTTTGCACGTCGAAGCTTTTCTTTGTGCGGCGCGCATGTGGATTTGCCGCGCCTCTCCTTTTGTCAACACTCCGGATAAGGCCCGGTGAAGGACTGCGAGGTTGACCGGTGGACGTGCAGCCCGCCAGCTGCGTAACAGTTGGTCCGCTGCGCCGCCATCGTCCAGCACGCCCTGGCCTGACCCGGCCTCAACTCATCACCTGTACGGTATTCCGGAACGCCTCAGGTAGGCCTGATAGTCGGAGTCCTCGAGTAAGTGAGGTACCTACAGGTGTACGGACAGTGTTTTTAAACATAGTGATATCCCATGGTTGTTACGGAGTGACAATTAACCTGACGGACCAAAGCGCGACCTGTCTCCCTCCATAGGGTTTTTACCTACCTATGGTTAATTAAATGACTGACTAACAACCTCAACCGTTGACGGAGGCACCACGCTTTTTATAGTGCTCCACAGTAAAAAATCATTAAAAATAGTTAATGTAGTGCGATTTTCTTGATCCAAGTGTCTGTGTGATCAGTGAAGTGAGCCCCATCTGGGGAGTGTTGTGTTACCATTGGGATTTCAGTGACAAAGCCAGGACCTTGCCAAGGACACTTAAAAGGTTAAAAAAACCCACGTGGTTAACCATATTTTTTATTACCACTCCCGAACTATAAGTGCCCCACTATCACACGACACATCGGACGACGCGCCATCCCGAGTAAAATTTTTGGAAATTTTTCGAGAATTTTCCTGAAAAGGAAACTCCAGGAAATACGTGAAAAACAAAATACACGTGCTGACCTTCATCCTGAAGGAGAGGAGTCACGAGTTCGCAAAAAATATCACCTTATGTGCCCTGAAACAAGAAAAAATCCTGTGCAATTTTTAGAATTTTTGGACCTTTCTTTTTCATATTATTTCTATATTTGTGCTTAAATTGTCACCCCCTATATCTCCGAAAGTATAGTAGCTGTCTCAAATTTGAAATCAGTTTTGGTTGCGCGCTAACTTCTTTAGCGCATCTTTAAATCTTCAGAATTTTAACACTGAAAACTTCGGAGTTATAGGGATATTTATGGTAAAAGGCTGAAATTTCAGTTTTTTGCATGTAACACGTGTAAATTTCGGCTGATACTATTCTTGTGTATGTCAGAAGTTGGTTTGCATTGCAACATATTTTTAGGTATTTTTTGTGTATTTTTAGGATTGATACTTCCGGAGATATAACGTTTTCAGGAATTTTGGCTGTAACTCCTGAAACACCCCAAAATCCAAAATTTTTTCGACGTAGTCCACTTTAGGTTGTGTATTCGTCTATAAACTAAGCAAATTCCAGGTCTCTAGCTCATCAGGGGCCGAGTTTGGACAAAATCGGCCATTTTGTCCGCCATTTAAAAATTTAAATTTCATATATCTCCTGATCTATTAGTCCGAGAAAACTGGGGTTTCCACTCGTGGTGAGCAGAGTGGAGCTTCTTTCGTGCTGGGCGGGTTTCGGGAGAATCGGACGACTGAAATCTTTTTCAGCTGAAACCACTTTCAGGAGGCAGGGAAGATCGAGCCAAACCCAGCATCCAAAACCCCGTGCTTCTAGGAGTAACAGAAGCTGAGCTATTCGCCCCCAGAGTCGGACTTTGACAGCTGAGCCAGCTGTCAAACCGACTTTGACGCCTCGTAGCTCGGAAAGTACGGGGCCTAGGAGACTGGGATTTCTTTTGGGAGGCTCAGGGGCATCACCTCTATTCGCCCACCGATTTTCAGGACGATCGGCGTCCTGAAAATTTTTGGTCCTGAAAGTGGTTCTGGCGGAAGGTTCAGGTCGCGCTGAGACGGAGCACCCCAAACTTCAGTACTGCAACTAAAATAGTTGCTGAGCTAGACGGTGTCAAACATCGAGTTTGACAGCTGTCAGAAGAGTTTGGGCCGCTCTGGCTCGGCCCCATTCTGTCCGATTTTGTTGGGGTTTCTTTTGGCATCAGTCCCCCGACCCACACTGTCCACCTAAGCTGTTTTCAGGCGAATCTGTCGCCTGAAAAAAATTCAGTCCTGAAAGCTGTTTTGCCGGGTAGAGGGAGTCCGGCTGGTGCCAAAAAGCCCAAACACCAGTGGTCTGCGCGCGGTAGCGGCGGAGTTATAGGGCTTCGAAGGTGGACTTTGACATAGGCGCCGCCATCTTGAAAAATTTCAAACCGATATAACTCAAGAACTATTAGACTTATCTAGACGCGGTTTTTTCCTGATGGTAGTGCTAAAGAAGACCTACCTTTTGACGTGTGAAACGGGTCTCTACATAGAGTGCAAATAGAGTTTCGGCTCTATCTCGTAAATTTGCCCTAACTTAACAAATTTTTCCTGGCGTTGGCTATATCTGCACCGCTAGAGACGGTCTTAAGGGACAGAGAACAGCAGAACTCTACGTAGAGCCCTCAAAAATATATGCTCTTTATATTATGCTTTGTATTATTTCCTTTAATGTTAGTGTGTTTTTATTGTAAACTAAATCTTATTTACACATTTATTTGACAAGCTCCAGGTAGAGCCAAATATAGTTTGTAAAGCTATTGTAATTGTTACCTTATTAATGTTTTTACATTGTAGTTCTTACCTTTAATCTATTTTTAATTAACTGGTCTATTGACAGGTCTAGTATAACTAGGCCACTGACGCAGTACTCTGGTACTGCTAACTGAAAAACGCAGCACTACTGTAGAGCTGTCAAGTTGACTGGCATTGTTGTGCTCTGGACGTCAGACTTCCTGCTGAGCATCAATCTGTACAGGTAGAACTGAAACAAAGGTTAGCATATTAGTTGGTGACGCAACACGCACAACACACACAAACCACACACACAACACACACACGCACACCCTCTAACACGAGCCCATACACACATACACTCACGTACCTACACACCCTCACACACCCCACACGCTTCCACACACATACCAACCACACACACACACTCACACCCTCGCTCACACACACGTATACTTACCTGATCTCGTTGACACCGGCTCGTCTTCTCACTTACCGTAGAGTCACAGAAGATTGACACGTCGCAGCGTAGCACGGACCTGAAACAAAAGAAATTAAACAATTATATTATTATATATTATTACTGAAATTATCCAAGTCAACTGCCCTTTAAGAAATAATTAGTTTAAGTCATTATATCTTATACAACTTTATAATCCTTTATACACATTTATTATTTTATTTTACTTTTACTGTTGACGCGTACCCCTGTTAAGTATGTTCGGATTTAGGACACCCGCGAAAAAAGGGACAGACCCGGCCCCTCGATCCCCGAGGGCACCGGCAAAACCTGGTTGTGGTGTGACCAGCCCAACACCAACACAATCTAAAGTTAGGACAAGCATAGAGGCCTGGGACTCCGGGGACATTGACAACCTTACGCAGTCCACCCCCTCCCCAAAACCAAAGGCTGTGGACAAATTTCCACCTAAATCTACACAGCGAAAGAGAACTGCGTCGCAAGCCACACCAGCACCGCACACAAGTGGCTCGCCGATCTTGCCCTCCTCGCCGGCAAGCCGAGCGAAAGCAGCTAGAGCCTGGATAACAAGAGGCAAAACCCATCTTAGTGAGTCCAGGAACATCAAAACTGAGATTAAAAATGGACTCATAGCTGCTCTCGACAACCTATACAGGCTGTATAAGGAGGCGGAGGCTGGGAAATGGGCAACACCTAGGGTAGAAGCGGAGGCGACCGCCAACGACACCAGGGAAGAAAGGGGAAAGTCCAGAGAGATAGAGATGGGGATAGGGATAACAGACAAAGAGGTGGAAAGCAAAATCTTAGGGAAAATAGAGGAGCAGACCAAACTCCTTATGGAGAACGGAAGGAAGCTGGAAGAGCTGAGAGAGGCTATCGAAGGGAGAAACAACCCAGAAAGAGCAACTTACGCGAGTGTGGTGGCTGGCCCACCAAAAAAGGAAACCCCGACGCGGGCCGCACTGCACTCGGTCATAGTTGCATCGGAAGACAGGGACGAAACCGCAGAAGACGTGTTGAATAGAATAAGACAGGCGGTAAAGGCAAAAGATGGAGGTATCGAAATTGAAAGAGTACGGAAGGCAAAGGACCGAAAAATCATCTTGGGTTGTAAAACTAAAGAAGAAAGGAAGAAAATCAAAGATCGGTTGGAGAGCGCGGGACAACACCTCAACGTCGAGGAGGTGAAAAATAAAGACCCGTTGCTGATCTTCAGAGGTGTTCTCCGTATGCACTCGGAGGAGGAAGTGCTGAGGGCACTGAGGAATCAGAATCGGAGTATTTTTCACAACCTCGACGAGGAGGAGGACCGCATTACGGTGAAATTTAAGAGAAACGGAAGAAACCCAAACACGCATAACATCATTGTCAGCGCCTCTCCTGTAATATGGAACCGGGCTGTCAAAAAGGGCAAGGTACGGATTGACCTGCAAACCATCCACGTGGAGGACCAGTCACCGTTGGTGCAATGCACACGGTGCCTGGGGTACGGGCACGGCAGGCGGTTCTGCAAGGAGCTGGCGGACCTGTGTAGTCACTGTGCAGGCCCGCACCTTAGAATGGACTGCCCACAGAGAATAATTGGCGCAGCCCCGGAGTGCAGGAACTGTACCAAGGCCGAAATGGAGAACACAGCCCACAACGCCTTCAGCAACGAATGCTCCATCAGAATAAAATGGGACAGACTGGCTCGCGCCTCAGTGGCATATTGCTGAGGTGGTCCCAGACAGAAACAAGATGTATAAAATGCTCCAGGTAAACCTCCAAAGGCAGAAGTTGGCAACCCAGGAGCTACTGATTGAGGCAGAACAGCGTAAAGCAGCCGCGGCGCTGATCCAGGAACCATACGTTGGGGCGGCAAAGAGGATGAATGGGTTTCGAGGTGTTCGAGTGTACCAATGCACTAGGCCAGGAGGAGGGACCGTGAAAGCGGCAATCGCTGTCTTCGATCACAGTTTAAAAGTGATACAGTACCCAGAACTCACCACGGAAAACATCGTCGTGGTGGGGATCCAAACCAGTGCTTGGACACTCACGCTAGTCTCATTCTACTTTGAGCCGACCCAGCCGTTAGGGCCATACTTGGAAATCCTCAGAAAGGTTGAAAACAAGACGGGACCTAATAAGCTCATAGTGGGAGGAGATGCCAACGCCTGGAGCATCTGGTGGGGCAGCAAAAGCACCAACGACAGAGGTGATGAGGTGCTGGGAGCCCTCGACCAGCTTGGACTGCATGTACTTAACACAGGGGAAACTCCAACCTTTGATGTAGTTAGAGGTCAGAGACGCTACACCAGCTGCGTCGACATAACGGCTTGCACATCGGACATGTTAGCAGTGACAGAAGACTGGAAGGTGGTCGAAGATCTGACCGGGTCGGATCACAATGGTATCGAATTCAAGGTGAGCTTAACAAGATCAACTGGCGCCATGGTGAACAGAACCACCAGAATATACAACACCGGAAAAGCTGATTGGAGTAAATTTCGTGTCAAATGGACTCAAATTATGCAGGAGAAGGGAATGACTCTGGTGGAACTGAACAAGATCGAATCAAGGAAGGATATTGATGCAGCGGTCAATGACCTAACAGCCATAGTAACGGAAGCGTGTATACAAACCATTCCGAAAAAGAAGCCTGTAGACAAACTCACCCTACCGTGGTGGTCCGACGAACTCGCCGAAATGAAAAAGGAAGTCGTCACGAAGAAACGGAGGATCCGGTGTGCAGCGCCAATCAGGAGACCAAAGGTTGTCGAGGAGTACCTGAAACAGAAGGAAAAGTACGAGTTAGCAGTGGTCCAAGCTCAGGTCGAGAGCTGGAAGGGGTTCTGCGAAAAGCAGGATAGAGAGGGAATGTGGGAAGGAATATACCGGGTAATAAAAAGGACAGGAAGGAGGGAAGTCGATCTGCAAATGGTCAGGGACGGTGGGACATTGGACGCGGAAGGGTCAGCGAAGTTCTTAGCCGAGACCTTCTACCCGCCGGATAAGGAGGAAGAGGACAATGAAGGACAAAGAAGGGTGAGGAAGAAGGCGGAGGAGCTTAATGAGGGAGAGCAAGATGAACCTTGCGACCCCCCATTCACAGTGGACGAGCTCTTAAGTTCAGCCAAGTCCTTCAATCCAAAGAAAGCCCCCGGTCCTGACGGCCTCACAATTGATATATGGGACCAGGTGATACAGTGTGAGCCTCAGCTGATCTTACTCTTAATGAATAAGTGCCTCACACATCTTTATTTCCCGCGTGTCTGGAAGGAAGCTGCAGTGGTCATACTTCGCAAACCAGGAAAAGACGACTACACCACTCCAAAATCATACAGGCCGATTGGGCTCCTGCCTGTACTCGGAAAAGTATTCGAGAAGATGTTGGTGGCCCGACTCAAGTTCTACCTACTGCCGAAGATGAGTACCCGCCAGTACGGCTTTATGCCCCAGAAGAACACTGAAGACTCCCTCTATACCTTAATGCAACATATCCAGACTAAACTGACCGAAAAGAAAATGGTTACAGTGGTCTCATTAGACATAGAGGGAGCCTTCGACAGCGCATGGTGGCCAGCGATAAAAGTACGACTGGCTGAGGAAAAGTGCCCGGCCAACTTGAGGAGGGTCATGAACAGCTATATGAGCGAGAGAGTGGTGGGAGTCCGATATGCAGGAGCGGAGTACAAGACGGAGACGCGGAAGGGATGTGTGCAGGGGTCCATAGGGGGGCCCATATTGTGGAACCTGCTTCTGGATCCCCTCCTGAAAAGCCTTGAACAGAAGGGCCACTGGTGTCAGGCGTTCGCGGATGACGTCGTGCTTGTCTTCGATGCACACACGGCGCTAGAGATAGAGAGACAGGCCAATGTCGCTCTCGAGCACGTCCGGGGGTGGGGTGTCATGAATAAGCTCAGATTTGCACCGCACAAAACAGTTGCCATGCTAATAACGCGGAAGCTGAAACATGACACCCCGCGCCTGTGCATGGGCGGGATAGACATTGGCATGTCAAACGAGATCAAACTCCTAGGGCTTACCATCGACCACAAACTCACCTTCAACTCACACGTCACCAACGTCTGTGCTAAGGCAGTAGGGGTTTACAAGCAGCTGTCCAGGGCCGCGAGAGTAAGCTGGGGTCTGCACCCGGAAGTTATACGCAGCATCTACACAGCGGCTGTAGAGCCCATAGTCCTCTACGCGGCAAGCGCGTGGGCATCGGCAGCAGGGAAGGTCGGGGTGCGAAAGAAGCTGAACGCGGTCCAGCGCAGCTTCGCGCTGAAAATGTGTCGGGCCTATCGAACGGTCTCCCTGAACTCGGCGCTGATTCTGGCTGGGATACTCCCTCTCGATCTCCGAGTCCGCGAGGTGGCATCGTTATACGAGGCCAAGAAGGGAGTGCCCCATCCAGCGTTGGCGGGTGGGGAGATAGAACGAATGGCACCGGCCATCGAAGCGCCACACCCGGCGGAGCGGAAAGCGGTGGGGCTAGGATGCTTGGTAGACGAGGAGCAGTACAGGAGCAACAGCGATTTCCATCTACGCATTTTTACAGACGGCAGCAAGATTGGGGGCAAAGTCGGAGCCGCTCTATCCATTTGGGATGGAGAGACCGAGACTAAAACTCGCAAGCTTGCCTTGCCGTCATACTGCACCGTATACCAGGCGGAGCTCCTTGCCCTCTGCGCCGCCATGCGTGAGGTCCTGAAAGGTAGACAAACCAGCTATGCCATATACAGCGATTCTATGGCAGCTCTCCTTACAGTTGCGAACCCCGGAGCCCTCCACCCACTTGCCGTAGAAACAAGAGACGCCATCAGAACTTGCAGTATCCAGAATAAGAGCGTCTCCTTATTCTGGATCAAAGCCCACGCGGGGTTGGAGGGCAACGAGAGAGCCGACTCGCTCGCAAAGGAGGCTGCCCTAAAGTCAAAGCGCAAGCCGGACTATGATGCGTACCCGGTTTCATTCGTCAAGCGGATGATCCGAATGGACACTCTTGACGAATGGAACCGGAGATACGATACGGGGCAAACAGCATCGATCACCAAGCTGTTCTTCCCGCGCGCGGCCGAGGCGTACAGGACTGTGCGTGTACTGCGTATCACCAAGGAGCTGACCCAGGCTTTAACGGGGCATGGTGGCTTCTCCGCGTACTTGACGCGGTTCAAGTGCAAGGACAATCCATCGTGCGCCTGCGACCCTGGTACGGCTGAGACTGTGCCCCATCTTCTTGTAGAGTGCCCCATTTACGGAGTGGAGAGGTATGACCTGGAACAAAGGATCGGATATAGACTCGAAAATGGAAACCTAGATCAAGTCATCACGGATAAAAAGAATAGCGAAACTTTTGTGAACTACATCGTAAAAATTGTAAAATTAGTAAATAAAAGGAACTCATAGATAAGAAACATGACTACATAGTATATTTTGTAATATACCTATAACAGTCACTGTGAAAAAATAGAGATAAGCAATCAGTCTTAAGATAAACATTAGTAACCAATTGTTAGCTTATAAGTTATAAGATATAGACTAAGAACAAAATTGTATGAATTATAACTGTGTAAATTAAGACTGTAAATAAAACACCTTTGCAACCATTTATTACAATAAAGAAAACCCCTCTGTGTCTGCACCCTAGAAAGTTAAGTAATAGACTAGGGAAGTAGGTATGACAAGAATGAAAGACGACGAATAAAAGTGCGAGAGGAATAAAAGCGAGAACTGGTATGGTAATAGAGGATCAGAATGAATGTGTGCGTATAGTGTAGGGCCCTATTCCGGGCAGAATAGAAATAATATACTATATGTTGATAAGATACGTATGTTGCTAACGAAAGTCCCTGCCTATCTTGCGCGGCAGGGGTACAAGAAAAAAAAAAAGCTTAGGGAAATGTGGGCACGATTCGGATTGCCGAAGCAAGTAGTTAGCGACAACGGTCCGCCATTTTCAAGTGAGGAATTTGCAACATTTTTGATAAATAATGGTGTCGAACATGTATTTTCGGCGCCTTATCACCCGTCATCCAACGGAGCTGCAGAAAATGCGGTTAAAACTTGCAAAAGAGTTATTAAAAAAGCGATTGTCCAAGGTTTAGATGTTGACATAGCCCTAAATAGGTATTTACTTATATATAGGAACACGGCACATGTACCACTGGCGAGTGTCCTGCCATACTGTTACAGGGAAGGTTGTTACGGACACGGCTCGATTGTTTGAAACCGGAGCGGCGAGATCAGGGTAGGCAGGAGCGCGCGGCGGCCGGTACGCGGCGACACTTTGAACCTGGGACCTTAGTCTGGTATCGAAATTATCGACCGGGAAACCAAAAGTGGATGAAAGGTAAGGTCTATAAAAGATTAGGTGAGACGGATTATAATTTATTGACTGCCGATAACGTAACAATACATAGACATGTCGACCAAATAAGACTGCGTTCAAGTTATACCATCCCTTCAGCGTGGGAGGTCAAAGACAAGCCACGTTCCTATTTAGTATACCCGAATAGCTCTTATTCAAAGGCGGCGGCGGCGGTGCCGAGCGCGCGGCATGGCAGCCCGGTGAGGGTCGAGGGTGCGAGTGTCGTGCCACCACCTGCGCCATCTCCGCGGCCGCAGCCAGAGGGCACGTTGTCCGCGGAGACGACGCAGAACGTACCTCGCAAAAGAATGCGTAGACCACCGCAGTTCTACGGGTTTGAAATAGATTAAGTATTACATTTAAATGCGTGGTTAGGTATAAATAAGCTAGTTTTGATCAAATGTTAATACAGTATTCGTTTTCATAAGTATTAGTAGAATTGTTTACATTGTATAATTGTTAATATCATACGTATTGGAATAGTCAGCTGTTTAGGAAAGCCTGAGTCTTTAATTAAGTTTAGTATTTAAGGGTGAAGGTGTTATGTGGGTACATATTTGTAGTTTTATCTTTTGGCTTATTTTGAAGGTATTCTTGTAACTTGTTTTTGTCTTTGTCTTGTATTAAACCAGTGAACGCACCGGACGTATTTTTATTTATTACACTTAGGTGGTTCGACAAACAGTTGTGTCATTTGTCGCGCAGTTTCTATTTTTCGGCATTTTTCTTTTAATTCTGCTATCGTAGCTATGTCGTGCAATGCTAACTGCTCTCTAAAAACGGGCCTAATATTGTGTATTAAAATTTCAAATTTGTCATTATCCGAAAGAGGTCGTTTCAATTGTGAAAACATACAGTTCATAACTGCAAAATAGATGTGTGTTGGTTCATCCTGTCCTTGGGTGCGAGTTCTAATCTCCCCCAGCAAACGATAATCAAAATCAACGGGTGCGAATTCTTGGACTAAAAGCTCACTCAATGCCTGCCAAGACGAAACCTGCTCCTTAACACCTCTGTACCATAGAAGACCTTGGTCCGAAAAGAAACAAAAGGCGGACCTGAAAAGTACATTGTACTCCGAACGCTGAGGCGCGTTCACTTATCGACTGCAAGAACGTATGTGGACTCGTACGGCCGTCGAATTTAATGTTCCACTTCATTAAATTAATTGCTGAACCATCTGTCCCTTTTACCCGGTTTTCCTCTTCTGGGTCGATGTCGTTTTTTGTTGTCAACAATTTCTCCAATGAGTGGCCGCAAGCTATAAGATTTTTATTCAGCTTCAATTTTATGTCCCTATCGACAGACTCCGTGCATACTACACGCTCAAGACGGTGATGAAGATGATTATACAAAGCCCTAGCACGCATAAGGTGATGACGGTCCCTAGACTTCACTGCTAAATCAAGTTTTGCCTGCAGCTCCTTCAGCTTTTCAGTGATGATTGGGAATTCGACCTGTGGTCTTCGTTCATCGTCCATTATTTCATCCGGAGAGAAACCAGTGATCAACTCCCTAAGCTGTTTCTTCAAATTGAGAACAGTATCAGCTGGTGCTTCAGCACGAATACTCACTTCATATATTAACTTATCACGGAGCAGTGAATGTAAATAAACAGTTTGGATATCCATGGTTGTGTTTCAGAGTTATAATTTCAAGATTGAAAAGAGGTTTGAAGTAAACTGAAGTAAATTTATGTTTCAAAATGTACCCGTCTGCCTCCAAAACTTATTTTCTAAAATATGTACAAATTTTTCATTAATTATAAACCAGTTAAGTGTAATTATCACACAACATCAATTCTCAGTCTATCCCTGTAAATAATTTTCGAATCAATAAAAGAAACAACAGTGTTTTATATTAATTTTGTTTAAGGTTATGTTTTGTTTGGTAATATGTTATTTAATGTGCAAAAATGGTAAAGTAAGTTTACTACTGAATATTACTCAATAAAGATGTTATTGGAAGACAGTTCTATAATTATTTCCTAAAAAAAAACAAGCAAAATGTTTGCCAAGCAGCGGCGCAACTGTCAATAATGATGTTGACACAAAGTTACAAAATTTCAATTTCTTACCAATGTCCTGTTATAAATACTACCTTTACATATAGCTAATATTGATATAGAAAGCAATTAAAGTTGAAATAGTTTTTTTTTTTAAATGTGAAATTGTTTTCTAATGAAATATGTTAACAAAATTTTATTGTTGGTAAATTATTATTAGTCCAAATTTTATACAAATAGCTCAATACTGATCTAAAAAATAGCTAGTAAGCATCAAAAGATGTTAAAAATATGGTTTTAACCTGTAGTTTACATAAAAAGGTTAAAAAAGAAAACACAAATGTAGTTGTAAAAATATCAATAAGCCCTAGAATTTAGGCCATAAAATTGGGTTTAATCTTATTGATAAAATAAGTATTTAAGTTAGGTCTATTTAGGAGGCCTAGAACCTTACTTATACTAAGAAACAGACACAACTTAACTTAAGATGCAAACACAAACAATTCACACAAAATCCCATCACTTTTCTTATTAAAAATACAGTTTTCATAAAAAAAAATTCTTAAAGTTTATGCCAACACCACTATTCTAAAATGGTTGTACAGAGCGACAATTTCACCAAGAAGGGCGCCACTGAAACACTCGATTTTCCAATATAATTGTATTCAATGAATGATAATTCAATAAAGAACAAGTGGGCCGTTAGGTAAAATATCTCTCTGTAACATGACCATAAGATAGCTCTATATTTTAAACCACTGTCCGTACACCTTTAGGCACCTCACTTACTCGAGGACCTCCGACTATCGGGCCTACCTGAGGCGTCCCGTTATACCGTATAGGTGATGCGTTGAGGCCGGCTCAGGCCAGGGCGTGCTGGACGATGGCGGCGCAGCGGGCCAACTGTTACGCAGCTGGCGGGCTGCACGTCCACCGGTCAACCTCGCAGTCCTTCACCGGGCTTTATCCGGAGTGCTGACAAAAGGAGAGGCGCGGCAAATCCACATGCGCGCCGCACAAAGAAAAGCTTCGACGTGCAAACAACCAAGGCAAGCTCCGCCGTAATGAAGCTTGAAATAACTTGACAAAACGCAGAAGAAAACAGTAGGGATCTTCATTCACAAAACATTGTTGAAATCATCTGATCCAATCATAAACTTCTTCTTACATTAAAACTTGCAAAACGTTAAGAACATTAAAACGTTTAAAATTTAAACAAAACCCCATCTGCAACAAGGAATGGCAATGATTAGCATGTGGTTCAGCTGACAGCGTGGCAAGGCAACTCACGAGTGTAAAACAAAGAAAATAACTTACAGGTTCATCCGGGATAGTTGGACATCGCTCGGATGAAACCTAAACCTACCACTGGACCTTCGGCGATGGAATTTCAGTGATGTTGCTGAAAACAAGGACCTCGAGGTTATCACAAAGTTGGTGCAAAAATATGCACGAAGAATTGCGAGGACTCACCATCTCGGTTAAGTTGTTTATTTAAATTGAGACATCGGCTCTTGATGTCGCCGATAAATCGTGGCTTTTAATTTGCCCACATTATAGTTACGGCAGTGGAGTCTCCGGCGCTCTCGCGACGTCCCCACTGTCCAAAAACCTGTCTCTCAGCTCAGCCAGCTGTCAGTCTGACTCACGAACCAACAATGTTGCCAACCAAAATAAAAATCTAGCAAACCATAGATTCGTTATCGATTCACTGACAACAAACGATCGATTTGTTTGATCCAAATTAATCCAAAACTTAACCAAAAATATAATATAATTTAGAATAAATGTTGCAGATAATTTAAATATTAATTTAGAAAAAAAAAGAAAATTATTAAAATGTTCGGGCCCATCGATACCCTGCAGCGCCATCTGTGATGTCCTGGGGGTAAAATATAAAAACAACGTTATATCGCCAGAAACCACAAGATGTCGCTACAAGGCTCGTTGGTCCGAAATGCTTCGTTACAATAACATTAAACTAACGGCTTTGTATATATTTTTTAATTATTTTATTTTCTTCAAAATTAGGCATTCTTAAAATTATGTGCAACATTTATTTAAAGACTTATTTTGGTTTAGTTTTGATCAAACAAGTCGATCGTTTGTTGTCAGTGAATCGATAACGAATCTATGGTTTGGTATTTTTTTATTTTGGTTGGCAACATTGTTGGTTCGTGTGTCAGACTGACAGCTGGCTGAGCTGAGAGACAGGTTTTGGAAAGTGGGGACGTCGCGAGAGCGCCGGAGACTCCACTGCCGTAACTATAATGTGGGCAAATTAAAAGCCACGATTTATCGGCGACATCAAGAGCCGATGTCTCAATTTAAATAAACAACTTAACCGAGATGGTGAGTCCTCGCAATTCTTCGCGCATATTTTTGCACCAACTTTGTGATAACCTCGAGGTCCTTGTTTTCAGCAACATCACTGAAATTCCATCGCCGAAGGTCCAGTGGTAGGTTTAGGTTTCATCCGAGCGATGTCCAACTATCCCGGATGAACCTGTAAGTTATTTTCTTTGTTTTACACTCGTGAGTTGCCTTGCCACGCTGTCAGCTGAACCACATGCTAATCATTGCCATTCCTTGTTGCAGATGGGGTTTTGTTTAAATTTTAAACGTTTTAATGCTCTTAACGTTTTGCAAGTTTTAATGTAAGAAGAAGTTTATGATTGGATCAGATGATTTCAACAATGTTTTGTGAATGAAGATCCCTACTGTTTTCTTCTGCGTTTTGTCAAGTTATTTCAAGCTTCATTACGGCGGAGCTTGCCTTGGTTGTTTGCACGTCGAAGCTTTTCTTTGTGCGGCGCGCATGTGGATTTGCCGCGCCTCTCCTTTTGTCAACACTCCGGATAAGGCCCGGTGAAGGACTGCGAGGTTGACCGGTGGACGTGCAGCCCGCCAGCTGCGTAACAGTTGGTCCGCTGCGCCGCCATCGTCCAGCACGCCCTGGCCTGACCCGGCCTCAACTCATCACCTGTACGGTATTCCGGAACGCCTCAGGTAGGCCTGATAGTCGGAGTCCTCGAGTAAGTGAGGTACCTACAGGTGTACGGACAGTGTTTTTAAACATAGTGATATCCCATGGTTGTTACGGAGTGACAATTAACCTGACGGACCAAAGCGCGACCTGTCTCCCTCCATAGGGTTTTTACCTACCTATGGTTAATTAAATCTGTATATTTAAAATTATACATTGTACGAATTCAAAGTGAGTTTTCTTTGTCTCATGCTCACCGGTCTATTACATCTAGCTGTGCCCTTCAGGTGAACACCACTTTATAAATTTCTGAAACATATCTGTATTTTCATAACACCAATTTTCTATTTCACCTACCTTTCCTATAAGGTAAGCAAAAATCTAGTGTTTCAGAGTCTGCTTGTGTTCAGGTAGAGTGCTTTCAATCGAGAGACGGCTAGCTGTGGAGGTTCATTGATTTTGTTAAGGAAACATTATAAATATAAGGAACGTAAAGACATAGCTCGACTGTCGGTTGAAAGACACATTGAGTTATCCTGTGTTGAGCTGGATAAGTATATAGTAGTATGCGCATACAGCCCCCCCACCAGTTCTTTTAAAACTTTACGCGAAGTCTTGGAGGATGTTCTACGAATTATTTGCAAGTGCAAGAAATGTGTAATTGTATGTGGGGATTTCAATATAGACATTTTAAAAAGTGATAGTCACAGTGTTGAGTTTGTGGGCCTTTTTAAATCATTTAATTTGGATCACGTATTTTTTGAGCCGACTAGAATAACAGATACATCGGCCACCTGTATTGATAACGTATTTTGTAATTGCCCATATCTGCAGAAGTCGATAGTGAAATCGCTCAAGTCAGATCACTTTGGGCAAAGTGTAGTCTATACTGTCACAGAACAGTTACAGAGTTTTACAGTAGTAAGCCGACCTATCACAATTCGTAGAGTAGACAGATTCATTGAAGCTCTGACTTTAAAATTAGATCTATTTAATTGTGAACACGATCACCCAAACAAGTTATTTATCCGATTATTTTCTATTGTCTGTCAGGAATATAACCAATTATTTACTAAGATTTCTAAAGTTATACGCCCCGGGTTTAAGTTCAGTGACTGGGCTACTAAAGGCATCAGAAAGAGTCGAGATTTGCTTTTTGATTTGTATGGAGAGAGAACTATAAGGCAGGATGATGAATTCAAGAATTACATTAGAAAATATTCTGAACTTTTCAAAGCTGTTTGCGCTAAAGCTAAATCGAATTTTTTGACGAACAAGATTAAAGGCGCAGATAATAAAACTAAAACTACATGGTCAGTGATTAATATTGAAACTTGTAAAGCAAAACCCCGAGATAATGAATTTGTGCTTAACACACCTCGTGGTCTTACTAAGTCTGATGCAGAAGTTGCGCAAGAATTTTTAAATTACTTTAGTAATATTCCAATTGAAACTACAAAATATCTTAACTCTTCTTCGCTACTTTCAGCTCAGATACTTAAGAAAAATGTGCCTCTCTGTGAAATAGAATTTAAATTTAAGTATATAACTCCGCACACGATTGTAAAAACCTTTAGAGAAATCAAAGTAAAATAAACAGAGGACTTGTTTGGGATGAGTGTGAAAGCCTTTACAGCCGTCATTGATACACTAGCTCCATATCTAGCTGTTACTTTCAATATGTGTATTGACAAGGGTATGTTTCCTGATTTGATGAAGCAAAGTAAAATTGTACCGTTATATAAATCCGGTGACAAAAAAGATCCTGGAAATTATAGACCTGTTGCTATACTACCCGTTTTTAGTAAAATTTTCGAAAAAATTGTACTGCATCAATTGCTCTTACATTTTAACCAAACTAAGGTGCTACACGAGCAACAGTTTGGTTTCACAAAGGGTCGTTCGACAAGTGACGCGGGAGTTGCTCTCATGAGACATATCTTCACAGCCTGGGAGCAACGCCAAGATGCTATAGGAGTTTTTTGCGACCTCTCAAAAGCTTTTGACTGTGTGGATCATGAAACTTTGCTTCTCAAATTAGAACACTACGGTATTAAAAGTAAACATACATACATACATACATAAACTCACGCCCGTAATCCCTAATGGGGTGGGCAGAGCCACAAGTAATCAAAGACAACTTGCAGCCACTGTTGATACGAAGTCCAAAATGATGAACCTTATGGTGATAAGGGATCAGCCTATCGCCCATAACATTAGTCCATCATGTTAGAGGACACAATCCCTCTGTCGGTTTAAAAGTAAAGAATTGGAATTTATGAGATCTTATTTGTCTGGTAGATCACAAAAGATTCAAATAAATAATACAGAATCTTTCGGCTCTGAAGTCAAGATAGGTGTTCCGCAGGGCCTTATTCTCGGGCCATTTTCGTTTTAGTTTATGTTAATGACTTGGCCCACATGGTGGAGGGTCAGAACTTGTCAAATATCGTACTTTTTGCGGACGATACTTCCCTTATTTTTAAAACAGACAGACGAAAGCCCAACAATGACTATATAAATCACGCCCTTTGCCAGATCCACCACTGGTTTACAATAAATAACCTAGTTTTGAATGGAAAGAAAACAAAATGTATTAAATTCAGTTTACCTAACGTAAATTCTGCTGATTGTGATATACTTCTAAATAACCAGAAACTAGACTTTGTTAAAAATACAGTTTTTCTGGGATTAAATATTGATGATAGACTCAAATGGGACATACATATTAAATCATTATCAGGTAGACTTAGCTCAGCTGCATTTGCAGTCAAAAGGATTAGAGAACTGACTGACGTGACGACTGCAAGATTGGTATATTTTAGCTACTTCCATAGTATTATGTCGTATGGTATTTTGCTTTGGGGTAGAGCAGCTGATATTGAAACCGTTTTCATTCTACAAAAAAGGGCAATCAGATCTATCTACAAACTGAGATGCCGCGATTCTCTCAGAGAATTTTTTAAAGAGATTTCCATTATGACTGTGCCTTGTCAATACATATACACTTCTCATCAAAAAAATCGAAACACTTCCGTTTTCATTGTTTCTGTCCGAATTTAACACAAAAAAGAATTCATACGATGAAAAAAAAATACATAAATGTATAGCTGGCAGTTTGGCCATTACAGTAATAAGCGAAAATTCTAAATTCAAAATTAGAATTTCATTTGTTTATCTTATAAACGAAATGAATCACTGTTTTGAGACAAATGTGTGTTTAGGGTTGGAGTACATTTAGCGTTTAAAAACTAAAAATTGGCGCCTATCCTTAAACTTTTTGTTTTTTATTTCAATACTGTGACTTTGGGACGTCTGAAAAAAGGTTTTTTTTCTAAAACGTATGGATACTTCGCCCACAGAAGCCGCCCAAGTTGTGGCATTGCTGGATTCTGGCCTTAGTCAGCGTGTTGTGGCTGCAAGACTGCATCTAAGCCTGTCATCTGTTCATAGAGTCTATAAATGTTATCGGGAGACTGGTTTGTTCACGCGCCGTTCAGGATCTGGCAGGAATCGGGTCACTTCTGAGCGAGATGATCGATTTATTGTAACAACTTCTTTAAGAAATCGACGCCTTAACGCTTTTCAACTGCAGCAGCGGCTTCGTGTTGTACGAAGGGTGGCTGTAAGTGACTCTACAATTAGAAGAAGGTTGAAGGATCGTGGACTGGTACCGCATAAGCCAGCAAATGGGCCGAAATTAACTGCAGACCATCGAAGAGCGCGCCTTAACTTTGCACGTGAGCACCTAAATTGGTCATACCTACAGTGGAGCAAAGTTCTCTTTTCTGATGAGTGTAAAATTATGCTGTATGGTAACGACGGAAGGAACAAGGTCTACAGAAGAGACGGAGAACGCTATGCACAATGCTGCATTGAAGAAAAGGTCAGCTATGGTGGCGGTTCTGTAGGTATGACCAATTTAGGTGCTCACGTGCAAAGTTAAGGCGCGCTCTTCGATGGTCTGCAGTTAATTTCGGCCCATTTGCTGGCTTATGCGGTACCAGTCCACGATCCTTCAACCTTCTTCTAATTGTAGAGTCACTTACAGCCACCCTTCGTACAACACGAAGCCGCTGCTGCAGTTGAAAAGCGTTAAGGCGTCGATTTCTTAAAGAAGTTGTTACAATAAATCGATCATCTCGCTCAGAAGTGACCCGATTCCTGCCAGATCCTGAACGGCGCGTGAACAAACCAGTCTCCCGATAACATTTATAGACTCTATGAACAGATGACAGGCTTAGATGCAGTCTTGCAGCCACAACACGCTGACTAAGGCCAGAATCCAGCAATGCCACAACTTGGGCGGCTTCTGTGGGCGAAGTATCCATACGTTTTAGAAAAAAAACCTTTTTTCAGACGTCCCAAAGTCACAGTATTGAAATAAAAAACAAAAAGTTTAAGGATAGGCGCCAATTTTTAGTTTTTAAACGCTAAATGTACTCCAACCCTAAACACACATTTGTCTCAAAACAGTGATTCATTTCGTTTATAAGATAAACAAATGAAATTCTAATTTTGAATTTAGAATTTTCGCTTATTACTGTAATGGCCAAACTGCCAGCTATACATTTATGTATTTTTTTTCATCGTATGAATTCTTTTTTGTGTTAAATTCGGACAGAAACAATGAAATCGGAAGTGTTTCGATTTTTTTGATGAGAAGTGTATATGAACATTATGTATGTTAGGAAAAATTTACACTTATATTTAAGAAACTGTGATAAGCACAAATACAACCTAAGGAATAAGAACAAATTAGCAGTTCCTAGTTCCAGACTATCCAAAATTAGCACATCATTTGTAGCGCTGTGTGTGCGATACTATAATAAGATACCAGAAGATGTACTAGGCCTTTCGGGAAACATGTTTAAAAATGTTATAAAAACTACTTTAATCAGTAAAGCTTATTATAAAGTAGGAGACTATCTTAAAGATAATAATATTAAATGGATTACTTCAGCTCAACACAAGAAAGACAAGAATGTTTGCAATAAAAACTTGGCCCTAAAATACTGAATTTGAAATAACTTTGTAAGTGGATTAAAAAGGATTGTGAAACACTTGATGATATTTGAACAGTAGAGTACTTTTTTTTATATCCAGGCGGAGGATTTTGAGCTTCTTTATATAAGTGGTGCATGCTCGCCTCGAAATGTTCGTGTACGCGGTGGCGTCCGGAAGTCGGGTCGCACCTTTCCCTCAAAAATGTGCGAAGGGAGCGATGGCTGGCTTTCGCGTCAACTCGTGATCGGGTGCTGCGTATGTGGACAGGCCTGCTTCTGTCAGGAAGCTCATAAAACACTGTTTCTGTGATAAAGTCACATAAAATCTTTATTTTTCACTTTCCTTCCACCGACTGTAATTGGAATACCATTGTATTTAAGTCTATAAATTATGTAATACAAACTGGATTAAAAGAAAAGAAAGGAAAACATGAAACAGTAGGACTAGGGCCCTGTGCTGGGAGGTTTTCTGGCCACGTCTTTCCCTCAGCGTTACAGATTCCGATGTGGTAGTAGTTTTACAGCTAGTTACATAATATGTAATTTAATTATGTTTGACGTTCAAAAAGCGCTAACTTTGTAAGCCAATTTTGAAAAATAAATATTTTTGAATTTTGATTGGTCACGCATATCTCGTCTGGAGGACGTGAATGACATGGTAAGCCAATTCCATAACTGTATCCTACAATTATTTGATGTCTTTGCACCGGAGAGGCGTATGAGTATCTCGGAGAAAACGTTGCCATGGTTTACTAGTAATATAAGGTACCTCAGGAAACTACGAGACGAAGCTCATACCAAAGCGAATTCAACAGGCAATGAAAACGATAAAGAATATTATAAATCTCTAAGACATTTAGTTATCACCAACACATTTGCCGAAAAATCTGCATGTTTTAATGAGTTGGTTAATAGGAACGTTAAAAATGGAAAAACTCTCTGGAAAAACTTGAAATCATCTGTTTTACCAAATTTTAAAAATACAGCTGATCTGCCGGCTTGTTTTGATAACCCAGATGCCATTAATAGACATTTTCTTAACGTACCAGGTAATGATAGGACTGATAAATCTAATATGACATATTATGAGTTTCATAAGCACAGTAATTCCACTTTTAACCTTAGTCCAGTGCATGAAAATGTGGTGGCTAAAGCGATTTTTAAAATTAAGTCTAGCGCTACTGGACAAGACGGCATCTCCAAAGATATGTTTATTTTAACTTTACCACATTCGCTCGGTGCAATTACAGCTATCATCAATAAATCAATCTTGAGAGGCATTTTCCCTAATGAATGGAAAAATGCAATAGTTCATTCACTACCCAAAAAATCGAATGTGACAGATATCAAAGATTTGCGCGCTATCAGTATTTTGCCATTTTTGTCCAAAATTATAGAAAGAATAGTCTATGATCAAGTCTATAAATACTGTATTCCTTCCAAAATTCTTCCAGAGCTTCAGACTGAGTTTCGATCAAAACGTAGTAGGTACCACGATAGCCCTCCTTGATTTAGTCGATAACCTGTTGCATCACCTGGACTCAGGAAAAAGTTCGATCTTGGTACTCCTCGATTTTTCGAGGGCGTTTGATTCAATTAACACGTCGTTATTGATATCGTAACTGGCTTACTATGGTTTCGAGTCCACATCACTCAGGTGGTTTAGCAGCTATTTAGACGAACGTTATCAAAAAGTTGTGGTACGAAAGCCCGATGGTAACTCGTTAACGTCTGTCTGTCAATTCGTTAAACGTGGAGTTCCGCAGGTTTATAGTTCTGACATTACAGATTGTATTAAAAATAGTAAATACCACATTTACGCGGATGATCTACAAGTTTACATCCCGGCTGGAAGTGATAACGTTGATGGAGCCATTGAATCTCTTAATCAGGATCTGGACAGAATATTTATTTGGAGCCAAAAAAACTGCCTGGTTTTAAATGCCACCAAGTCCAAATTTATGATTATAGGTACAAAGCAACAAACTAGTATTATAGAAGCTGCAAAGCCTAATGTATTAATAAAGGG
Organism: Pectinophora gossypiella; assembly: GCF_024362695.1. Lineage (NCBI taxonomy): Eukaryota > Metazoa > Arthropoda > Insecta > Lepidoptera > Gelechiidae > Pectinophora > Pectinophora gossypiella. The sequence continues at coordinate 354,597 of NW_026063251.1, forward strand.
TACATCTCTTGATCACGTATCCGAGGCACGCAATCTCGGTTTAAATTTCGATTCACAGTTGAGATTTCATAGTCATGTGGTCGAAGTGGCACGAAATTGTTTTTGTAGGCTAAAAGTTCTGTACCAAATCAGACCATTTGTCAACACGGATATAAAAATTATGCTCTGTGAAACACTAATTTTGTCAAAATTGAACTTCGGTTTCACTGTATACGGGCCTTGTTTATATGGAAAATCTGAAAAAATCATTCAGCGTGTTCAGAATGCCTGTGCACGTTTCTGTTTTCCGATTCCTCCTCGTACTCATATAACGCCTTTTCTCAACAATTCTAATTTGCTAAATATGCATCATCGTTTAAATTTATATTTTGCTTGTCAACTGCACGATATTATTAAGTTTCAAGAACCTCAATACTTCTTTAAAAAACTCTTGTGGCGCAAATCTGCGAGGTCTTGCTCAATAGTGATGCATCTGCCGCGACATAGGACTGCCGCTTTTCGTGGAGGTTTCAGTTACCGATCTAATAAATGTTGGAACGATATTCCACCGCCCCTTCGCAAGCTTACTTCCAAAATTACTTTTAAGGTGAAATATAAGGAATATCTTCTTAATATTCAGAAAAACGTCGGTAATTGAACTTTATACTTATTTCATAATTATGTTATACACACCTACTTGTCATATATTGTTTACTAGCTTTTGCCCGCGACTCCATCCGCGTGGCGTGTTATAAAAGAAAGATCTTTGTGTGTGTGGGAGAAAGGTTAAAAAATGCTTAATTTTATTATTTTTAAATGAGGTTACAGTATAAGTAGCTCAGTTAAATAATGAATTGTTATTAATTTCTAGATTATTAGTTTATGATTTGGTTTGATATTTTAGGAAAATACGATCAGTTTCGAAAATTTAAACAAAATTTAAAAATTACAACAGAAATACGCTGTGTAACTCCGCCTAGAAAATTCAACAGAAAACTACCTACGAAAGATTTGAACCATCCAAGAATAGTGAAAAGTTCGCCCGCAAAATTCAATATTTGACACGACCATCAACGACGTCTGCCCTCACGCGTCTGCCGCGTTTCGATTGCTCACTCGGGTATCTGCCCCCCCTCCGCGCCTCGCCACCGCTGTCGCCGCCCCACAAACGCCGCCGCGGCCGCGACGTTTCTTGGTTGCCACTAACGCGAGCTATAAATTTCAAGCCCCTAACTCGCTTCCCGTTCCCAGGGAAATTTTTAACTTTGCATTCACTAAGGTATATAATATATGCATGTCAAATTTCAAGCATCTAACTTATGCAGTTTAGATTTTTTTCATACAATTTTTTTTACCCGCCAATTCCCATTTTTCAAAATACAGCCATAACTAAAATTGATATTTACTAAGGTATGCATGCATGCTTTTATTCGTAGCATGCATGCTAGATTGAAAACATCTATCTTACGCGGTTTAGATTTTATCATACAAATGTTTTTTTCCCGCTAACTCCCGTTCCCGTGGGAATTTTGCAATATCCAGTTGCAACTAAGCTTTAAGTTAACTATGGTACCTGCATGCCAAATTTCAAGCGTCTAACTTAAGCGGTTTAGAATTTTTATACAAAAGGGTTTTCCCGCTAATTCCTGTTCCCGTGGGAATTTCGGGAATTCCTTTCTTAGTGCACCTCTACGGTACCTAAGCTACGTCCCTTCCTAATTTCAAGTGCCTACGTTTAGCCGTTTAGGCTGTGCGTTGATATGTCAGTCATTCAGTCAGTCAGTTTCTTCTTTTATATATTTAGATATTTCCGTCATACATGATTTCTATGTAACTTTAACCATTAAGCCTGCTCATGCGACGGAAGCTTAAAAAATGGAGTAACTTCTCCCGTTTTCCCAAAATTTCCCTTCACTACTCTGCTCCTATTGATTGTAGCGTGATGAAAAGTATACTATAACCTGCCCAGGAGTATGAAGAATAATTGTACCAAGTTTCATTAAAATCCGTCCAGTAGTTTTCGTTTCTATAAGGAACATACAGACAGACAGACAGACAGACAGACAGACAAAACTTTTACTGATTGCATTTATGGCATCAGTATCGATCACTAATCACCCCCTGATAGTTACTTTGAAAATATATTTAATGTACAGAATTGACCTCTCTACAGATTTATTATAAGTATAGATGAATCTCTCTCGTTATCTGTTTATCTATGGCTTTTATTTTACACATCTGTTTATTTGTCGTATCTATTATGTATACTTTAACCTCTTGGCATACTATCTACCTTTGACTAATACTTTCATATTAGTCGTAATCTCTTTATTCATATATTTTCTTCATAATTATATTTGCTTATTTTCTTATTTATCTATACTTATAATAAATCTGTAGAGAGGTCAATTCTGTACATTAAATATATTTTAAAAATAACTATCAGGGGGTGATTAGTTATCGATACTGATGCCAAAAATGCAATCAGTAAAATTTTTGTCTGTCTGTCTGTATGTTCCTTATAGAAACAAAAACTACTGGACGGATTTTAATGAAACTTGGTACAATTATTCTTCATACTCCTGGGCAGGTTATAGTATACTTTTCATTACGCTACAATCTATAGGAGCAGAGCAGTGAAGGGAAATTTTGGGAAAACGGGAGAAGTTACTCCATTTTTTAAGCTTCCGTCGCGTGAGCAGCCTTAATGGTTAAAGTTACATAGAAATCATGTATGACGGAAATATCTTCTAAATATATAAAAGGAGAAACTGACTGACTGAATGACTGACATATCAACGCACAGCCTAAACGGCTAAACGTAGGCACTTGAAATTAGGAAGGGACGTAGCTTAGGTACCGTAGAGGTGCACTAAGAAAGGAATTCCCGAAATTCCCACGGGAACAGGAATTAGCGGGAAAACCCTTTTGTATAAAAATTCTAAACCGCTTAAGTTAGACGCTTGAAATTTGGCATGCAGGTACCATAGTTAACTTAAAGCTTAGTTGCAACTGGATATTGCAAAATTCCCACGGGAACGGGAGTTAGCGGGAAAAAACATTTGTATGATAAAATCTAAACCGCGTAAGATAGATGTTTTCAATCTAGCATGCATGCTACGAATAAAAGCATGCATGCATACCTTAGTAAATATCAATTTTAGTTATGGCTGTATTTTGAAAAATGGGAATTGGCGGGTAAAAAAAAATTGTATGAAAAAATCTAAACTGCATAAGTTAGATGCTTGAAATTTGACTTGCATATATTATATACCTTAGTGAATGCAAAGTTAAAAATTTCACTGGGAACGGGAAGCGAGTTAGAGGCTTGAAATTTATAGCTCGCGGTAGTGGCAACCAAGAAACGTCGCGGCCGCGGCGGCGTTTGTGGGGCGGCGACAGCGGTGGCGAGGCGCGGAGGGGGGGCAATACCCGAGTGAGCAATCGAAACGCGGCAGACGCGTGAGGGCAGACGTCGTTGATGGTCGTGTCAAATATTGAATTTTGCGGGCGAACTTTTCACTATTCTTGGATGGTTCAAATCTTTCGTAGGTAGTTTTCTGTTGAATTTTCCAGGCGGACGTTACACAGCGTATTTCTGTTGTAATTTTTAAATTTTGTTTAAATTTTCGAAACTGATCGTATTTTCCTAAAATATCAAACCAAATCATAAACTAATAATCTAGAAATTAATAACAATTCATTATTTAACTGAGCTACTTATACTGTAACCTCATTTAAAAATAATAAAATTAAGCATTTTTTAACCTTTCTCCCACACACACAAAGATCTTTCTTTTATAACACGCCACGCGGACGGAGTCGCGGGCAAAAGCTAGTTGTAAGTAAATCCCGACACTTTTTGTTGGCACGATAGTTCAAAGTATTTATAAGCGTAACTTAGGTACTGACAGAATATCAGCGTTGCTAAGAGTGGTATTTCTACTATCCTTCGCAACAACATGCTGAGTCAGTCTCTTTTCCCTGGCAGTGTATTTTTGATTTGTATACTTATCTTTATTTTCTCTACTATTGTACTGCACTGTTTTGGGAATAAAGTTATTCTATTCTATTCTAAGTGTAACACGAACCATCCACTTTATTCATGCCAGTTGTTCATCGATCTGCCACTGCCAGATAAAGTGAAGTTCGTTGAAGACAACAAGCTGTGTTACAACTGTATGCGCGCAGGACATTCCGCTACGACCTGCAAGTTCGGACCATGCAGGAAATGTAACAAGAAGCACAACTCATTATTACATAGTGACGCGAGTGACGATGGCTGCACACTGGCTTTCCTCTCACTAAACGAGGAACCGGGGATTGTTGCACGCCCCTCTACGTCATTAGGTGTATCAATGTGTGATTCTATACAAAAGCCGCAACTTGATATTGATACAGTACAGGTTAATAATGCACACATCGACATACAATGCGCACAGTCGTCCGTGCAACCAGTTTTATTATCGACCGCCTTGGTGGAGATATGTGATAGTTTAGGTAAATATCACAAAGCGCGCGTTCTCCTCGACAGCGGTAGTCAACGTTGTTTTATTACAAAATCATTATGCGACCGATTAAATACGCAAATAATACAGTCCACCCATAAAATACATGGTCTAGGTAATTCTGTAACGCAAAGTACACAGACATGTAATGTTTTAATCAAGTCTGTGACAAATACCTATGCCACACGCATACAATGTCTCGTGTTACCTCAAATAACGACGCTCTCAGCTATTACTACGCGCGATATTCATTTCTCCATCCCACATAACATACAGTTAGCCGATCCTTCTTTTCATGAATGTCACAAGGTGGACATTCTCATAGGCGCGGACAAGTTTTGGGAACTGTTAAGTGAAGGGAGAATGAAACTTGCTGACGGGCCGTTTTTGCAAAACACCAAATTACGATGGATAATTTCTGGTCCCATTCTAAATAATGCGCTAAACGGAAGCAGTAACCGCGTTAACTGCAATTTTACACATTCTATTGACACGCAATTAAAACAGTTTTGGTAGTTGGAAGAAATGCCCGCCCTAAAACCGAATGATACTTTTACTACAGAGGAACGTGCATGTGAAAACCATTTCGTTCAAACTACTAAGCGAGAGTCGGATGGAAGGTTTTGTGTACAGATTCCATTTAAAGAATCACCCTCTTTGTTAGGTGAATCATACGCGCAAGCCAAACGACGTTTTATTTCGGTAGAAAAACGTTTGGAGCGTTCGCCTTCCTAAAAACAGATGTATAGCGACTTTATAAAGGAGTATGAAAGTTTAGGTCATATGACTCGCACGGACACATACAAACCGTTTAATTACTTTCTTCCCCACCATGGAGTATTCCGCGAGCATAGCACTACGACTAAGCTGCGAGTTGTGTTCGACGCGAGCGCCGCTACTACATCAAACAAATCCTTGAACGATATACAGATGGTAGGTCCCGCTATACAAGGCGACTTGACGGATATTTTGCTACGTTTTCGCGAGCATAGTATGTTGCCTGTGCGGACATAGCAAAAATCTACCGCCAAGTCTTAATTGATGATGCGCAGCGCGACCTCCAACTCATTATGTGGCGTGATAGACGTTTGGACCCTATCAAAATATACAGGCTAAATACGGTTACCTATGGTACTGCCTCTGCACCTTTTCTAAGCGTTAGGTGTCTGAAACAGCTGGCTATGGAATGCAGTGACCCGGTCGTTAGTCGTACAATCAAAGAGGATTTTTATGTCGATGACATGATTACCGGCGCATCATCGAAAGAAAACCTACTAACCGTGTGTAAAAAAACCACAGAAGTAGTAAAGAATGTTTTGAATTGCGCAAGTGGTTATATAACTTTGACTGTGCAGAGTACATTGACGGTAATGTATCGTTGCAGGATCTAGGGTTGGGCGAAAACGCGCAATGTAAAACACTCGGTCTCGGGTAGTTGCATGTGTAGGTGTAATGGGGTCTTACACCTAGCAAATAAAAGACTCCATTCGTGTAGTAAAATGAATTGTCCTTGTTATTTCCGGGATATCTAATTATATATACAAAATGTCTACGCAACTAGTGGTAGGTTTGCACATTATAAACTTATTATCTATCAATTAAAAAAGGACAATTTAAAGTAAAATATGCAGTACGCGCATGCGCGGCGCAATCGTTCCTCTGCGCCCGCGCGTCGCTTTCCACCCCGGAAACTTTGCGCGAGCTATAAATACGACCGGCCTGACCGCGTCTCGGTTGGATCGCTAGCAGTCGCATAGTGCGGACGCGTGTGTCAGTGTCCGACAACTACCTTCACCCGCGCACATTTTTACGGATATCTGCACTCGAGGGTAAGTTTGTTTCTTTTTACCATCTTCCAAATTACCCTCGGGTGCGAAGTGCGGTGAGCGACTGCTCCCCCCCCCTTGCCTCCACCAGGTGTCTGTCTACCCCCGTAGACAGACATTTTTGTTTTTACCACTTTTCTGCCTCCATATCGGCGACTGTCTACCCTCAGTGGACAGTCGCCTCACTTCAACACAAACTTGCTCCCTGCTTACAACTGCTGCTAGGCCGAGCCCACGCCCGCCTCGCGACTCGTGACCGGCCCCTAGTCGGCGAACTCTCGGACCCCTCACTTCGGCACTGGTTTGCCGGGTGAGGTTAGTTTCGGGAGCGAGCCGGCGGGAGCGCGCCACCTGCCGCGAGTGAAACGGGGTGGGCAGAGCACTTTTGAGGAGCTGTCGGCCGGTTTTGCGGCTCCCGCGCCCCGACGGGTGGTCCCCCCTTCGGAAACCCCGCCCCACTACTAGGAACGCCCACACTTCGGCACTGGTTGCCGGGTGTGGGTGGCCCGGAAAGGGGGTGGGCAGAGAGGGGACCGCCTGCCGCGGTTGACGGGGGGCAAACCGGCAACTCTTTTGGGGTCGGAGACTCATTAGCCCGCAAGGGCTCGGGGCACCCGGTGCGCCGGGTGTCCCGACGGTTGGCCGCGCCGGCGGGGAAGGGGGTCAGACCCCACCGCCGGTGAGGCGCTTAATTAGGGAGTGGTAGGGGGGGACATGCCCCCCCCCTCCCCACGCCCCGGCTCCGGCCGCGCGGGCACTCGCCGCCCCATAGGAAAGATTTCCCGCCCCAGAGTGTTCCGGAGAAGCAACCCTCCCCTCGAGCTGTCGCACTTCCGGGACACTCTGGACGCATTTATTAGGGCTCCACCAACACAACAGCCCTCCCTTCCCTCCACCCCCACCACCCCAGGTGGGGGCGAAGCTTACTTTGATGCGGTCCTCATGGATGAGGACCCGCCCGCGGCCCATTACCCGCCGCTGCCGCCGCCGCACCACATCGCGGCGGTGCCGCCGCCGCCGCCTGCGCCGCGCCCAACCATGGCCACACCGGGCCCAACAACGCCCACGCGGCCCTATGAGCCGCCCCGCCTGCCCGAAACCCCGCGCAAGCCTGCGCCCCCGCCGTCGCGCTACCCGCGACCGGGGCAGCAGCAGCAGCAGGGGCCGCCGCAGAGCCGCCAGCCGCAGCCGAGCCGCCAGCCCCAGCCTCAGCCTCAGCCGAGCAGTCAGCCGCAGCCGCAGGCACCAGCGACACAGCCGCAGCCACAACCGCAGCGCGCTCCCAAACAGAGGGTGAGTCGCACATCTTTCTCTCCCACCCCACCGGCAAAAATGGTCGCTGCCCCCTCCCCATCTTCGGGCAGCGACGAATATCAACTCCGTCTGCCGGTGGCTCGGGACGCCAGATCCCCCCCCCCCCCTTCCGAGGGGGTTCGAGTCCGGGGGCCCCGACGCCGCTCCCACACACTCCGCCGGCGGCATCTTACGCCGCGGCGACAAAAAAGGCTGACACAGCTCGGCAGCCAGCATGGTGGGTGAGCACTCACCCCCCGCTCAGCCCCCAGCTCCGCTGCTGAGCCCAATACATATGACACCACCGCGGGACGAACATTCCCCGCGCCAGGCCAAGCCCGCAACGCAGCCCGCTCCGCCGAAGCGTGAGCGTTACCCCCCCATTGGTGGTGGAGGTACTCCCGGATTGGGCCCGACATTTCCGTGTCCTCCGGGAGAAGCTCGGACACCCCCCTAATGCCCGACCATACGGGCGGGGGGTACGTTTCATCCCACGCTCGGGAGATGAGTATAGGGTCATACAGAGTTATCTGATGGCCCTGGAGAAGGAGACCACACTGTCGTTGAATAAAACTCCGTTACTCCACAATCGCAACTAACTTTTATTAAATTTTGACGTTAACACAAAGAAAAATATTTTACATCCACCTTCAATCTTATGATATTTATTACGACGTAAACATTCCGCCTCCCAAGAACTCTGTTCTTAAGGAGCATGTACATTACACTTATTCAATTAAAGTTAAATTTAGTAAGTACAAGAATTCAATTAATTACAATATTTATACAATATTATAATAATTGTGACACCTATTTTACTTAGATTATATAATTATTATAATTTATTTTCATTTATTATTCATTTTTAAATAACAATTAAATATTCAATATCTCCTATACTTAAAGGTTGCCTGGAAGAGATTGCTACTTAGCAATAAGGCCGCCTATTGTACTAATTCTATTTCTCTTTTGTTTTTTCCTGTTTGTGCAATAAAGTATTTGTTATGTTATTATGTTATATATTTTTTTTACAATAGCTCGATATAATAAACTAACCATGATTATAACTAGTATAATAACATGTTAGCATAAATTATCAAATGGACTGTATACATGGTAAATTAGTAATTACACTATTATTAACATTGCAAAAATTTTACTTATTTAACAAACTTAATTACTTATTCACAGATTGGCAAAATACATAATTTCGTAACAGGTCGCTTAATTAAATTATTTTTACATTTGATCGTAACTACTCTGGTTATATCATCTGGACCTGCGTGTTTTTGCTCTACTCTGCCGTACAACCATTTTGCTGGCGGTAAGTGGTCCTCCTTGACCAAAACAATATCCCCTACATTAGGCTCAGGATTAATTTTGCCCCATTTATACCGTTGGGAAAACTGAGTAAGGTATTCTTGGGACCACCGACGCCAGAAATGCTGAACCATGCGCTGCGTAAGCTGCCACCGTTTTACAAGATTAATATTAGACCCTTCAAAATTATATTCGGGAGGAACCACCAAGGGCTCCCCGACCAAAAAATGACCAGGTGTTAATGGGATTGGATCCTCAGGGTTGTCACTCATTGATCCACGGGCGATTGGTCTCGAATTGAGGCACGCTTCGATTTGCGATAATACGGTAGACATCTCCTCATAGGTAAGGGTCGAATCTTTAAGAACTCGTTTGAGGTGATATTTTAGCGATTTTACGCCCGCCTCCCATAGACCACCAAAATGTGGTGCATGGGGGGGTATAAAATGCCAGTTCGTACCATTATTAGCCAAATATTCAGCGATTTCAGGAGCCAAACTTGACTTTTCATTCGAAAAGAGGACTTGAAGTTCTCGGGAAGCTCCCACAAAGTTGGTCCCGTTATCGCTCCATACATGACCACACCGCCCACGCCTGGCCACGAAGCGCTTAAAGGCCGCTAAAAACCCTTGTGTCGTCAAATCGCTGACCGCTTCCAGGTGCACAGCTCGTGTAGCCATGCACACAAACAGGCAGATATAGCCCTTGAAACAACGATGACCGCGACCCTTAGAGACTCTCATATTTATGGGACCAGCATAGTCCAACCCACTCCTAAAAAATGGACGATCGATAGTTACACGCGCAGCTGGTAACTGTCCCATCAGTTGATCATGAGTGGACGTTTTGAAGCGAGCGCAGGTCACACACTTGCGATAGACCTGTTTTACTATATTTTTAACGCCAATTATCCAGTATTTGGACCGTAAGTAGGTCAGCATAAGCTGTGGCCCCCCATGAAGAGTTTTTTCATGAGATTCATCAACCACTAACCACGTGAACCAACCTTTACTGCTCAGTATAATTGGATGTTTGGTAGAATATTGTTCGTTAGAGTTGGCCAGGCGTCCTCCAACCCGTAACAGTCCTTGGTTATCTATAAAAGGGGTCAGCGAATACAGCTTACTCCTTTTCTTCATACACCCGTGTCTACGGAGATGTTCCACATCTTCACCAAAATCCCGTACCTGTGTGAGACGAACACAAGTGACCCATGCTTCATTAATCTCGTCACTACTCAAATATGGTAGGAATTTTGGTCGACTGTTCTTAGGTTGTCTTAAAGCTAAAATTCTCCTGCAGTACGCCACCACACGCACCATTCTTTTTAAAGAGGAAAATTTTGTCCATAACAATTCGACCTCATTATGTATCGAAGTTGTATGAGATTTGATCTCCCTTTCCTCTAAATTGGTAACTTCATCGGATTTGGGATAATCTATGGTGGTTTTGTGTAGCCATTCAGGTCCCTGAAACCACAAACTGGTTAATTTTAGCTCCGCAGTATTCAAACCACGTGAAGCGCAGTCCGCAGGGTTGTCACTAGACTGTACATGCGACCACTGCGAACTTTCTAGTGTGGATAAGATTTCCGATACTCGGTTGGCCACGAAAGTCTTCCACCTGTTAGGGTGACCCTTTAACCAGGCGAGAACAATAGTCGAGTCTGTCCATGCATGTATCTTGTGTGGTTCCACACTCAGTATCTCAGCAACCTCCTTCAGCAGTCTCGCTAAGAGGGTGGCTCCGCTCAATTCGAGCCGAGGAATAGATATCTGCTTGATAGGAGAGACCTTAGTTTTCGAAGTTAACAGGTGAACATGTATCCTCCCATCTCGATCGGTAACCCGGAGATACACAACTGCTGCATACGCATCGTTGGAGGCATCACAAAACCCATGTATTTCTACATCTTTGCTATCCGGTCCTTTACCAACCCAACGGGGGATTTCTATGCCACATAGGTTTTTTACGTCCTCTCGGAAACCAAGCCATTCTTCCAATAACAATTGCGGTAACTCATCATCCCATGCAATACCTGTCATCCACAATTTTTGAATGAATATCTTTGCTGGAATGATACAAGGTGCGATCCAACCTAACGGGTCAAATAAGCGAGATATATCAGACAAGACAGTACGCTTCGTTACAGGATACTTTTGCGGTGGAAGCTGAACGGAGTATACGAACGTATCGAACGTTTTATTCCACGTGAGTCCCAGGATTTTCATGGTATCATCGGTAAGCAAAGGTAAGTACTCTTTTCCCTCTTCATTTTTATTTATTATTTCCAGAACCTTCTCGTTATTGCTGGACCACTTTTGTAATTCGAACCCGCCCCTTTTCATCATTTCATTCATTTGATTAAAGGTTTCTACAGCTTCTTCTTCACTTTCACAGGTTGTCATCAGGTCGTCCATGTAAAAATCCGACAACACTTTGTCTGCGGCTATAAGAAATTGTGTACCTTCATCTATAGCCAGTTGCTGTAATGCTTTGACTGCCAGGTAAGGTGCCGATGAAGTTCCAAAAGTGACTCGAAGTAGCTTGTAATCCTTGAGCTCACCTTTTGGATCATCACGCCACAGTATTCTCTGAAAATCTGTATCCTTTTCAGACACCTTGACCATCCGATACATTTTAACAATGTCAGCAACTAAACAAATTGGATTCATCCGAAACCTCATAACCAAATGTCGAAGATCAGGTTGAAGCCGTGGACCAACTAAAAGATCATCGTTTAAGGAAATGCCATTTTCCCCTTTGCACGACGCGTCAAATACAACGCGAACCTTAGTGGTGGACTTGTCATTGCGGATTACCGCGTGGTGGGGTAAGTAGACCGCATCAGGTTTTTTACGATCTTCTTCATTAGTAATCTCCTGCATGTGGCCCAACTGTAAATATTCTGCGAGAACTTCATCATATTTTTGTTTCAGGTCCGGGTTCTTCAGAAGTCTCTTCTCTTGTGCAACAAATCGGCGTGCTGCTATTTCTCGAGAATTTCCATATTTGCATGCAGGATCTTCGTTGCGAAATGGCAACTGCACTATGTATCGACCCTCAGCATCTCTGGTGGTGGTAGCAGCAAACATGTCTTCACATTTTTGTTCTTCCTTTGACATAATTCTTTTTAGTGGTTGTGCTTCCGCTTCTAAATCCCAGAATCGTTTTAGAAGTTCATTATCGTCGGTATACGAGTGTAAGGTTACACTGGCGCTATGACAATGAACTGGTTTCGGTTCAACTTGGCCTGACAGAATCCAACCTAAAGTAGAATTCTGTGCCATGGTGGTACCAGCTGCATTTTTGAGAAGACCTTCAAGCAAAATCTGGCCATAAATTTCACTGCCTAGCAATATATCAATTTTCCCAGGAGTATGGTATCCAGGATCTGCCAACTGAAGTGCTTCTAACTCTGGCCAGCCAGTCAACTCAAGCTTCTTTACTGGTAAAAATGTTGTCAATTTGTTCAAGACGTGGCAATTTACTTGGATGGTAAAATTAAGATTATGGAGCGAGGATAAGTTGACATTAACTACACCTTTTGAAGTCAATGTCCGCTGGTTTTCTCCTAATCCTGATATGGAACTCTGCATAGGAATTTTCCTAAGCCCAAGCAATTGTACAGCTGATTCGGTAATAAATGAGGCCTGAGACCCCTGGTCTAGTAAAACTCTCAGCCGTTGGTTGATACCATTTCTCCCCTCTGCGTTAACTATAGCTGTAGCTAACAATACCTGGGTATGGTCCATTTTATTGGAGGAATGGTTGGTTACAACATTTTTTGGCACCCCGTCAATACGGTGTGGGTCGTCGGTCGCAGCACGGAACGCAACTACATGGTTCACACTTACAGGCTTTTCTGTAGATGGTTGTTGGTTGGTGTCTTGGTTTGGTGGGTGGAGCAACGAGTGGTGCTTACGCTTACATATGCGACACGAAGTACGAAGGTAACATGATTTAACAGTGTGGTTTGCACCAAAGCAATTAAAACAAATTCCACGGTTTTTAACAAATTCTATGCGTGTATTATAATCGGCCTGATTAAATTTTTTACATTGAAACATTTTGTGATTTTCGGAGCAAAATGCACATACCACAGAGGAGGGCATAGACACGTGATGTACTTTGGGATGTATATTCTCCCTAGGTTTACTCTTATTAGGCTCCAGAAACTCTAAAGCTCTAAACCTGCTAACCAAAAAGTCTTCAAATTGAGAAAAGGTCGGTAAATCCTCACCAGATTCACTAATTTTAATTTCCCACTGCTTTCTTGTTTCTGGATCCAATTTCAAGCAAGTTACATAAATAATAATCACATCCCAGGTATCAGTTGGTATATCTAAATTACTTAATGCATTTAAACAATCTTTCGTTGTGTCTAAAAGGTCCCTTATGCCGTTAGCGCTTTGTACTGTTAGATTACGCTGACCGAACAATCTTTTAAGTAAACAAGTCGATATGTATTTTTTATTATTGTACCTGTCCTGCAACTGTTTCCAACAAATGACATAATTATCGGCGGTGATAGGTATATTACGTAACAGCTGTTCAGCCTCCCCTGACAAATACGTTTTCAGATATTGTAATTTCTGTACATCATCTAAATGATGATTTTTGTCAACAAGTGAAACAAATAAATCGTGAAACGTAGGCCACTCTGTGTATTTACCAGAGAAGGTAGGTAGCTTTATATCGGGCAATCTAACATGGTGTGAATAACCTTTACTACTATGTTGAACTGTAGGTAACGGCGTAGATGAATTTAGAGAATCATTGATTGGTCGAAATGTTCTTACGGCATCTTTTAAGAGACACTTATAGTCAGTATATTCCTCTTCCATTAAATTGAATATATCTAATGCAAAATATGGATGATCAGTCAATGTTTCAGGTGAAGCTAGTTTGACAATTTCACCATGGGTACTTCTTATATTCAACAACAAATCATTCAAAGAATCCAACTTTGTTTCTACATAGTTTAAAGTAATTCGTGACTTCGGTGATTTTCTAAAATTGATCTCAGCTTTTTTAAGTTGATCTCTGTAATTAGTTTGCAATTTAATAAGAGTATCCATAGCATAGAAGTAGGTAAACAAAGCCTAGTATCTGAACCAAATGTATGAGATACAAATAAATAAATATGTACTTATTTAGTCGCAATAAAACACAATAGGGTAGATACGTACCGATTATAAACACAAAAAATGAATTAAGTAGGTATTATTAAAGTCCTTGATATCGAAACTACACTTTAGAACAGATAAACACGACCGTAAACAGCTTATTGATGCACATCATAATATTTGTAGGTATTGCTTCGACTCCTTTGTAATATGTACTGAAAATAGGTAAATCTGGAAACAGGTAAGTAGGTATCTTGTAACGCCATATACCACCGTCGTTCCCTCGATGTCACCCGGTAAGTAAGGAATTTTCGTATAGCGCACGCAGAAGAAGACCAATCTCCCAAGCTAGGTAAATACCAAATCGTACTTTCCCATCCAATTAGGTAGATCAGCAGAAAATAATAATGTTGACCGTCAAACACATCGAAAGTTCTCGATCTCCACTTATGTACATAATAGGTAGAGGTATAGCACGGTTTAATCGATGCGGCGTAGCTCAACCTCACACAACCAGCTTCCAGTGTCTTGGTCCCTTTCAGCAGCTCACCAATTCCTCTGTGTAACCGTTACGTAGATAAGTAGAAGGTACCTTTCCCCACAGCTCGTCGTTCTGTAGTTTCGAATAAAAATATGGACGATTCTCCTCGCACTTCAATATTTTTTGTTTTGTTGGTGATTATCGTGTAAATTATTTTATATTTTATATGTATTTCGCGTCGCTACTAAATATATTCGGCTCGTAACGGACCATGAATAAAACTCCGTTACTCCACAATCGCAACTAACTTTTATTAAATTTTGACGTTAACACAAAGAAAAATATTTTACATCCACCTTCAATCTTATGATATTTATTACGACGTAAACAGTCGTGGTTCTCCTACTCCCTCCCGGCGGAGCGCAGCCTCAAAGTGGCGATTAGAGGGCTGCCGGTCGACACCGACCCGACCCTCATTGAGGCTGAATTGCGCCAACTGGGGTACACCCCCGAGTTCGTGCGCGCCATCCAGGCGCGTTTCGGACGACCGGGGTGTATTTACTACGCCCAGCTCGAGCGCAACGCTGCCACCATCCCAGGCATATACGGAGTGACGGAGCTCCTCAATATGCCTGGGGTGAAGATAGAGGCCTGGCGGGGCAAGAAAGGACCGGCGCAATGTCACCGGTGCCAACTGTTCCGCCACTCCTCGCACAAATGCCACCGCAAGCTTGCGTGTGTGCGGTGCGGGGAGGAGCATCCGGCCAAGGAGTGCCCTCGACGCTGGAACAGCCGGCGACTTGCGCCAACTGCGGGGGGCCACATCCGGCCAACCATGTGGCCTGCCCGGTCTTCTTGCGCGAGGCGCGCAATAAGAGGGCCGGAACCGCAGCCCGCACCTCCTCAGGGCCGACGGCCAAGAAAGTCTTGGTCGCGCCCACGGGGGAGAAGAACGCCCAAGGGTCGCTCATGGCGGCGGCCAATGGCCCAAAGAGCGGCCCTGCGAAGAGGCGCAGAGGAGGGCGCGGGAGAAGAGGCAAAGGTCCTGCCTTGCCCCAATTCCCGCCGCGACAGCAGCCAAAGGAGCCGGCGGTATCAACGTCTGCTCCTCCCAAAACCCCCGCCGTCCGGCCCCCCGCCCCAAGCCAGGGGAAGGGGAAGTCGGCCAGCACCGGCGCCCCAGCCACTGCCAAGAGGGCAGTGCTGTTGGTCGCCATGGGGGTCTTCCAGGACGTCCTGAAGGCCCTGGAGCAGGATCTCGATCCTGTTCCAGTGCTTTTGGACGGGATGAATAGACTCTTAACTGCGTAACATTCACGCAGTTAAGAGTCCTTCATTGGAACGCCGAAGGCCTGTCTAAAAAGATAGGTCTTCTCCGCGTTCTCCTGAGGGAACAGAACGTTGATGTCGCCCTGATCTCAGAGACCAAGCTGAGAGGCGCGGATCGGCTGAGGATCCCCAACTTCTTCGTATACCGGAAAGACGAGCTCAGTGACCTCGGTCACGCCTTTCGAGGCCTAGCCGTCTTGGTGAGAAGGAGATTGGTGCATCAGGCTCTGCCATCTGATGCCAGTCTTCAGTCGATCTACGCCCTGGGAGTTGAGATCGCGCTCGGAGACGTCCCAACACGTGTGTTTGCGGTTTACAGGCCGCCGGCTACGCCCCTTGTCCTCGCGGACGTCCGGAAACTTCTGGACAGCCCGGGGCCAACGATCGCGGCCGGCGACTGGAACTGCAAGCACATTGGTTGGAATTCCACGAGGACCTGTCCAAATGGACGGCGTCTGTTCGATGACGCCCACGGGGGCGGGTATGTGGTTCTGGGACCGGAGACCCCGACCCACTACCCGCACAACCTCGCTCATCTCCCAGATGTGATAGACCTCGCGGTGGCCAAGGGGCTCCGGCCCGATCCCACCGTTGAGACGCTCGACTATCACACAGGCTCCGACCATCAACCCGTCTTGATGGTTGTCACAGACCATCCCACCAGGACGAGGCTGCTGCCGCCGCGGCGGAAGTACTCCTGGGATAAATTCGGCCAGTACATGGTAGAGAACACTCCCATGCGACCAGTCTCGACGCCCACGGATGTCGACGAGTTGGCAACCGAGTTCGCCTCTACAGTCCAGCGGGCATTGCAGCATGCCGCGCTCGAAGCCCCCAAACCGGGGGCCGCTCCTCCCACGCCGAAGCATATCGCAGACATGCTCGCGGAAAAGAGGCGACTCCGTAAGCAGTGGAATACCACGCGTTGCCCCACCATGAAGTCCCGGCTGAATGCGCTGGCCGAGAAGATCTCGGCCGCGCTCGATGGTGCCTCCGCCGACTCTTGGCAATTCACCATCGATACAGCCGGCGAGGATTGGACCGGCATCCACAGACTGTGTCGACAGCTCTCCGGGAAGCCGACACCAGTGCGACCTCTCCTCGCTCAGGACGGGACTCCCCGTTTTAGAGCTGAGGATCGAGCCGAGATCTTCGCCGAGTGTCTGGAGAGCCAATTCAGGCCGAACCCAGGCGCCGACCACGACGAAGAAGAAGTCTCCCGAAATCTAGCGGGCTATTTCGGTCGTCCGATAGCCCCTGATGAGGACCCCGTCGTCTTCACGCCCGGACAGGTGCTCCGGGCGCTGAGGCGGACTCCGCTCCGGAAAGCTCCCGGTCCAGATGGCATTACGAACGAAATGTTGCGTCACCTACCCCCGCGTTCAGTCGCAGCGGTGACGCGCATTTATAATGGCATCACACGGACGGGTCACTTTCCGGACTGCTGGAAGCTTGGGCGAGTCATTATGCTCCCCAAGCCCGGGAAGAATATCCTAAAGCCTGAGAGCTATCGACCAATCACCTTGCTTTCGAACATCAGCAAGGTGTTTGAGAGACTTCTTCTCCGTCACATGATACCCCACATCATGCCACGCGAGGAGCAATTCGGCTTTCGAGCCGAGCACTCCACGACCCTTCAACTGTCAAGGGTGCTGCACGATCTGACGGCGGGCCTCAATAAGAGGGAGACCACCGTAGCAGTATTCCTTGACATGGAGAAGGCGTTCGACCGCGTATGGCATCCGGGCTTGGTGTATAAGCTGTCCACGTCTACGACTCCACGGCGAGTCGTTAAGACTGTGGCCACCTTCTTAGAGAACAGGCGCTTCCAGGTGGCAGTGGAAGGCGCCCTCTCCCAAGTCCGTCCGATCGCTGCGGGAGTTCCCCAGGGTAGCTGCCTTTCTCCGGTTTGCTACTCCAGGTACACAGACGACATCCCTGTGGAGGGAGGCTCCAAGTTGGCGCTGTACGCCGACGACGCTGCCTTCTTCTCGACGTCCTTGAATCTCAGGCACGCCGCGAAGAAGATGCAGCGTACACTGGATGCCCTCCCTGCTTGGCTGGCAAAGTGGAGATTGTCGGTGAACGTGGGTAAAACCCAAGCGATCACCGTGGGGCGTGGTCGGCTGGATCCCCCGAACTTGACGCTGCATGGGGAGGTGATAGAATAGAATAGAATAGAATAGAAAAAGTTTATTATAAAAGGACGCCACACACAAAAAAAAGTCAACAACATCATATCAAATTTCCACTAAAACAATTACAAAAAAGCAAGACGGATGTTTGTCGAAATGACCATAAGGTGGTGGTGGACGTCCTGAGATAAAAGGGCCTCACTCAGCACAAGTCGCGGCGTGAACCACGACGCTGGTATTATGTGGACCCTGTTAGGTGACGCACGAACATCGTATTCCATAAACATGTGTTAATGGTGTGTATATTCAAATTCAATTCAAAAATATACATTATAATATATACCAAATTATTTTAATAGAATTAGAGTGTACATAGACAAATATTATCGCAAAGATGTATACGTAAATACTTAAGGTTAGAATAAAAAAGAAAGTTATTAATATAGGTAAAACTAGTAAACAAATGTAATAATATAAACAAATACGAATTCCATGAATGTGTATTGTGTAGTCTGTCTTAGTACCTATCTATCGCGCGCGCCGCACCCCGATTCTAGCTCGGTCGGTAAAGTAGTTTGGTTACTACTAGTACTTACTTATTAACAAAATATTTTTTTCCATTCGACCGCCGCGCTGCCGAACGGGCACGACGTGTTCCCAAAGTAAAGCGAAATTATAAATTTGTAATAGAATTGCGTATATTAATTAAAAAGAAAAAATAAAGTGAATCAAATAAAGCAAATATACATTAACCAAATAAGAAACAATAAATTAAGTACGTCCAGTACACTCAACAACATCCAAAGTAAATAATGGAAACGTGCAGTCGTTTGAAAACCCCAATAAACAAATCCATGAGGTAAGCCAAAACAAAATATAGTGTTTTATGCTTAATGTACCCACCTATACCATCCACTAATATTGAATAAGTACGCACTTTTTATTTTTGATTGACGGACAGTATAATTAAGCCTGTGTATAATATTGTCATTACTTTTCAGACCATGCAAACATTACCCGACGGAAAATAATAATAATCATGACAAAGGTTGTGTCGCCGCATCCAGCCCGCTAGGAGGACTGCGCCACGTTGACGTGTCGAAACCAATTAGGTAAAATTTTAATTAGCTTAATAGCTGCATATCTAGGAGATAGCATTTGTACTTTGATTTAAAGCTGTAAATTGTTTTCAGACTACGAAACGGCGGCGGCAAATCGTTCCAGCACTTGGATGCGGCGAACCTGAAACTGCCACGGAAAGCGGTGGTGCGGTGACGAGGTACCGCGAGTGAGTAGTACGACGCACGGGTCCTGGCAGCAGTCACGTCGCGGGACCAAACTAGTTTGTCCGCAAGATATGGCGGTAATTTAAAATTAACTATTCCGAACATCAGCGTTGCAAAATGAAACTGTCTGCGATATTTCATTTTTAGGATTCTAGCCTTGTTTATGTAAGGTGTTACGTGTGTGCGGGGAGGAATTTTGAAGCAGAATCTAGCGCAAGCATTCTGTACTCTCTGAACCAGTTTTTGTGAGCGCGCCAGAAGCCGAGGCCCATACACAGCGTCCATATAATTAAATTTAGAGAGAATTAAAGAGTCGCATAGTTTGATTCGAATGGGAGTACTTAAATATTCTCGAATTTGGTACATTACTTTCAGTCTGTAAAAACAGTTGCTAGCAGTATTCGTAATGTGCTTTTCAAAAAGTAACTCTTCGTCCATTAGCAACCCTAGGTTTCGCGATTCAGACACTCGCTGTACCACTTCGCCCCGAATACTAACGTTCAACCCTTGACGCGTAATACCGTCTATCTGTTGTTTAGTTCCAAGAATCATATACTTCGTTTTACTTGCGTTAAGTACTAGGGTGTTCGCTTCTGCCCAGGCTGCAACACGTTCTAAGTCTTCTTCTAGCCTAATTTCCGCCAGACGAGTATCACAAGGCTTACATGAAGTGTAAATCTGTATATCGTCGGCGTAAACGTGGAATTTACAGTTCTTTATTTGTTTCACCACATCGGCGCTATAAATAATGAACATAAGAGGACCCAGTATTGATCCTTGCGGAACTCCCCTTTTGACGGTTTTAGAGTCCGACCTGACAGATGAACCGTCCTCGTTGCACAATTCGACAATTTGGGCTCTGTTTTCAAAATAGCTACTAAACCACTTTATGCTGTCTATGCTAAATCCGTAATAGTGTAGCTTCGACAATAGCATTGGAATATTTATACAGTCGAAAGCCCTGGAGAAGTCCAGCAGAGTCAGCAAAGTCCCCTCACCATTGTCACGCGCAGCCAGTATATCATCTACAACATGTAGCAAGGCAGTCGTGGTGCTATATCCCTTCCTGAACCCCGACTGTACGTAAGGTAGTATGTTATTCTTTTCCAGAAATTTTGTAAGCTGCAAGGCAACTACTTTTTCTAATATTTTGGACATACATGGTAGGATACTGATTGGACGAAGATCTTTCAATTCTGTGGCATTTGAAGATTTTGGTATCGGTTTTACCAATGCCTTCTGCCATAATGTAGGATACGTATTTGTTACTATGGAGCAATTAATTATATTGGTAATCACAGTCAACGTATCAGGCAGGGTAAGCAGTAGCATATCCAGCGAAATACCATCCATTCCAACAGCATTCGTTTTAATATTACGGACGACTTTCATAATATCACTTTCTGTGACCTGGCTTAAAGTAAATGTGTCGGACACACATTGATGACATTCAAAATAAGTCAATTGGGATATTTTTACATTATCGCTACCGGGTACATTTAGAAAATAGTTATTTATTTCGTTTGGGTCCTGGAAAATATTTGCTGGCAATTCGGGCCTACTTTTAATTCTCACATTTTTTTTAATATGGTTCCAAAGCGTACGCGAGTCATTTTCAGTGGAGTTAATATAATGTTCGAAGTATGCCTGCTTTTCCCTATACAATGCCTCACTCACTAGCTTTTTTAAATCTTTATAGTATTTTTTATGGTTTTCCTGCTTAGTAAGTCGAGCCCTGGTATGTGCCTGGTCCCGCTTCTTCATCATAAGTTTTATGTTATACGTTATCCACGGGTACTGTTCGCACTTTACTGATACGGTTTTGACGGGAGCATGGATATCGAACAAGTATGAAATCATTTCACTGTAGATGGTGACCATGTCATTTACATTTGTTAAAGAACTAACGTTGGTCCAATATAACGATGACAGATCTTTATTGAACATATTCAGATCGATGTCCCGTAATGACCTTCGCGTGATTCGACATGGCGCGGGTTTACATTTGGGGATATTTATTGAACATGTAAGGAATGCATGTCTTCCTAGTTCAGGGACATAATAGACATCAACAGAGCTCCCCTTTACATCTGTACAGACCAAATCGATGAGAGTCTCGCTGTGGCCAGTGAAGTGTGTTGGCTCAATAACAAGTTGATTTAAATTGTAACAGCTTAGGAAAGTATTTAACTTCTTTACGGAGCCGTCTCGATCAGCGACGTCCAACATATCGACATTGAAGTCGCCAAGCAGTACTGTATGATCACTCCACGAAAATGTAGACACAGACTCGGACAGCGCCCCCAAAATCAAGTCTACTGTTACCCATTGTGGGCGGTATGCGGTGCCTATAACGACTTTTTTGCCGTTAACTGTAATAGCGAGCCACATCTGCTCGACACAACCAGACGGCGGGTGAGGCAGCACGCGGGCGGAGACGCCGCGGCGTATGTAGAAGCCGACCCCGCCACCGCGCTTGCGTTTGCCCGGCGGCCGCGGCTCGTGCCGCAGCCGGTAGCCCGGCACGGCGGGGGCGCACCCCTCCCGGCCTTCCTTCAGCCACGTCTCGTTAATAGCCATTATGTCTACGTCGTGTCGGTCCATAGCCACTAGAAATTCGTCATGTCCCGTTCCCAAAGAGCCAGCATTAAACAAACCAACTTTTAATTTGCGTGTTACAATCATTTTAAACACATTAAACCGGTGGTATACCCATATTCATTAATAATAATGAGGAGTGTGATTAGAGTTGATCGTGTTAATATATTTGTAGCGTAGTTTAAATGTAGTGTTGCTGTGTTGTTTCTTGTGTGGGTATGAACATGTATGTAATAAATGTATAATAATATTATTTGTATATAGGATAAATTAAGTGATAGTAGGCATATACGATATAATAGCAAAAAACAAATATAAAGAATAATTTTCCATTCAATCCGCTCGTATATCCCCACCTGACCAAATGAGTCATAACGACTTTGTAAAGATACAATACACACACAAATAGTAACAAACAGTAAACAATGAACACCAGTAAACGACAGCAAAATACATTCAGTACAACCGGAAAATATCGTTACTTCATAATAACGGCTTCTTCCTTGCTGTAGCCGGGACCAAAAACCGATAGAATGTCGGCTTCCGATCGGATTCGGTGTCCAGCGGATCCAGATGCTCGACGACAATATATTTTTCCGTCTCTTGACCAAACAAACCGCCAGTCCAACCGGTTTGCTGCTTCGCGAGCCCGGTAGAAAAGGTGGCGATTAGTTTTGGTCAATCGTTCGTTGACGTAAAATCGTTGCGGGGCACCCTGCAGGCCGAGCCCCTCGGTGGTGGTAGTGCGGCGCACGCGCGCTGCTCGTAGCAGCGCATCGCGGGGCGCGCGGCGAGCTAGTCGCACGACGATGGCGCGCGGCCGCGGCGCTGCTCCCCGCTCCGCCGCGCGGGTGACTCCCACCCGGGCACAGCTCACCACTTCACGCTCGTCCAACGTCACACCAAGCTTGGCAGCGCAAAGAGCAAACAGGTGGACAGGGTTTTCTCCACCTACCTCTGGAATACCAGATAGCTCCACATCATTTAACAGGAGCTCCTGGTCCCTATCGTTAAGCTCCATTTTTAGTTGGGCGACTGTAGACTCCAGCGCCTTGACCACCCCACCAGCCTCCCCACCCTTCCTCTGCTCCAACTCCATCAGGCGAGTCTCCAGCTTGTCGAGACGCGCATCGCAGGCACCGACCGCCATCCTGAGCTCCTGCATATCCTGTCGGAATGCACGAATCTCGCCACGCGTTTGCCGCATCTCCTCCCGGAACTGCCGAAACTCCAGAGCTAGCTCGGACTCCCGGAACTCTGTGATGGTAGTGTCCAAGGTAGGTCCCGCCTGCGGGCTCTCCCCACACGACTGGTGAAGCGGTGGTGACACGGCAGGGGCTCTTACAGGGGTGCTATCCTGGTTTGCCCTCGGGACTTTGGATGTGCACTCAGGACACTTCCAAGTCCGGCCCGCCACCGCGCCAGCAGGCAAGCCGACACACGCGCGGTGGTACAGCTTTGTGCAGCATGCGCAATTAACGCCATCTACACTAGCCAGAAACTTCCCGCACGCACCGCACTTCGACTTTGACCCCACCATATCGACAGTCTAGTAATGACAATGTTTGCCAATAGATGCTTGTTTGTTTATGTTTGTATTTTGTTTTGACGGTACTTTTTGTATTAAGTTTATGATTACGACCGTGAATAAATAAATATTATTGATAGTGACTATTTATTGTGGTTTTTCTGGTGTATACACTGCACTGAACACTGTGTCCACAATTAAGGGTAATTATGAACTTGGTAAGTTTATGTTTATTATGATTTGATAGCACAATACACGGTTTTTATATTTCTTTTTGATACAGCAACGGGTACGTGAACACGGTAACACGACGTTCGTGACGTCACTCGTTTTTGGGTTCACACGTGATTGGGTGGTCCAACCAGGCTAAATACCTGGGCGTGACCATAGACCGACACCTCACCATGGCCCAGCACGCGAAGAATGTGGTCGGACAGGCAGGGGCTGCCACTGCTCTGCTCCGGCCCATTCTCCGTTCGAGTCTCCCGCTGCGCATGAAGCTCGGCGTGTATAAGGCGTACATCAGGTCACGGCTTACCTATGCCGCCCCCGCGTGGTACGCATTGGTCTCAGAGACCAATCGCCAAAGACTGCGGGCCCAGCAGTCCAAGGCGTTGCGTATCATCGCGGACGCGCCGAGATTCGTCCGCAACGAGGTTATTCGGAGGGACCTTAAAGTCGAGACCTTGGATGACTTTATCTCCAAGCTCTCGACCAGGATGTTCGCGCGCGCGGACGAGTCAGATTTCGAGCACCTTCGAAATCTGGCTCCGTACCACGCGCGCCCACCGGATTGGAAACCGTATCCTCGCGAGCTAGTTGAGGTGGAAGAGCTCGACGAGGATACGGCCCCAACACTGGACTGACCAAGCCCGCCGGCTCGAGGACAGCCATCACTGTCTGATGGCTTCGACCTCGCCGGCGGCATACCGGATTGACTCTCGGACCATGACTCTCTTCGTTGTTTCTATGGGTTCTATCCCCCTCTCTTCGTTTCTCTTCTCATCCGCTTGTTTTCTTTAGTATATGTATGTGTATTTATTTAAACCTTATCTATTTATATCTATATCTTTTTCTCCCCATAGAAACAACAAAAAATTTCTCTAATAGGACACCCGCCGGCTTGAGCCGGTCCGATCACTCGGACCCGAGCTCGCCGGCTCACACCTCGGACTGGACTGGACCACACCAGTCAAGACACGTGCTGCCTGGCTGGAAGTCGCTCACCGGGCCTCCCTCAACAGGGTCTCACCTGGTGGGCAGACTCGCCGGCGGCACCACCGGATCTGACAGGGCTCACGGAGGGGCGAACCTCGCCCGCCGTAGCCCGCCCCCGTGCCCCGCCCGTATTTGCGGGCGGCGAGAGCAGCCACACGAGAGAGGCACTGTTTTGCTCGTCGCGGCGTCGAAGAGTGCGGACGTGCGCGGAGCGCGCCGCTACAGTACACCCCCTCAAGCGAAGCGTACCGGCCTCTTGACAATGCGGCCAGACTGCGTCTTCTTCTCTTCTGTGCTCGATGTAGGTCGATTCGATGGTGGAGGACTGATATGATGAGCGTTCTTCTCAGGCGATGCAGGTGTAGTCGTATCTTCGGTCGGTTCGTCTTCATTGAGAATGTAGTACGCGCATGCGCGGCGCAATCGTTCCTCTGCGCCCGCGCGTCGCTTTCCACCCCGGAAACTTTGCGCGAGCTATAAATACGACCGGCCTGACCGCGTCTCGGTTTTGCTCGTCGCGGCGTCGAAGAGTGCGGACGTGCGCGGAGCGCGCCGCTACACATGTATCTGACGAACTTCACTTTAATACGCAATTTAAACATGACTGGACAAAACTTACAAAGCGCATTATTTTGTCTAGTGTATCACAAATATATGATCCCCTAGGATTACTAAGTCCTAGTATCATGACTGTGAAAGTTCTGTTGCTTTTTTTTTTTTTTTTTTTTGACGTGACTTATTGTAGATTTGCCGCAGATGGCATTAACTACTTGGCCGGACAAATGGGGAGCGCTGAAGGCTCTCACCCGGTACAACGTTTAAGACAACAGGCCTGAGGGTGCCCAGTTGGGCGCGAACCTCGGCTCAGGGCGTCGTCTGAGAGGAAAAATATTTGAAAGAATAAATATCGATAGCGATAAGCGCTGAATGAGGGAAATCGTCGACCACGCCGGCGGGGTCGGTATCGGGGTCCTGAAGTGTTTGGTGTCGCGAGCTGATTGGCTGCCTCTATGGCTAGGGTAATCGGGTCGTCGGGATCGTATATTACGTCCTTCGGACGCCGATACTTTTCAGTACCAGAACTCTAGCAACAGAACCGTGATCAAGTTCTGTTGCAAAAGTTATGGCTGCTGAAACTAGGTTGGGACGACCCAGTGCCAGAAGATGTTGCATGTATTTGGAATCGATTCGCAAGCAACTTATCTGTATTATCTACGTAGTTTGCGAGTGCCGCGTTACGTAACCTGCGAGGATCCGATACATAGCGAGCTTCATATACAGGGTGTTAGTGACATCGTAACGAATACTGAGGGGGATGATTCAGACCATGATTCTGAGTTGATATCAAGTGGAATTTTCCGTCGCAAAATTCATGTTTTTTTTTTTAGTTTTTTTAAATTATTTTCAATTCTATACTTTTGCGATGAAAAATTCCACTTGATATTAACTCAGAATAATCAGCTGAATCATCCCCATCAGTATTCGTTACGATGTCACTTACACCCCGCACAAGTACATACTGTAGTCATACAAGTAGGTATGGGTGTTAGTGACACCGTAACGAATACTGAGGGGGATGATTCAGACCATGATTCTGAGTTGATATCAAGTGGAATTTTCAGTCGGAAAATTCAAGAAAATTTTTGTTTTTTTTTTAAGTTATTTTCTGTTCCATACTTTTGCGATGGAAAATTCCACTTGATATCATCTCAGAATCATGATCTCAATCATCCCTCAAAGTTTTCGTTACGAAGTCACTAACACCCTGTATTTACCGATGCGTCACAGACAGCTTACGGCGCGTGCGCATACATTCGCACTATAACAGCTGATGACAATGTATGTGTGAGGTTATTATTCGCTAAAGGTAAAGTAACGCCATTAAAGCCTGTAACTATTCCGCGACTTGAGTTGTGCGGTGCATTGTTGGGTGCTAAGCTCTTTCATAAAATAAGAGAGTCGTTACGGTGTCGGTTTGATAGTATCATATTTTGGACAGATTCCACTATCGTTTTAGGATGGCTGCCCATGGCTCCTAACTTGTTAAAGACCTTTGTCCAGAATAGGGTTGTCGAGATACATGAGCTGACATATGACATACCGTGGCGTCATGTTAGTGGAGTAGAAAACCCAGCTGACCTAGTATCGCGAGGTTTAGACTTGAATGCGCTAAGTACGTCTCAGTTGTGGTGGGAAGGGCCATCTTTCCTTCATGACCCTGATTTTAAAGATAACCAAGTTCACGTACAAAATACACAGGATGACCTTCCAGAGGTCAAAGGGACCCTTACCCATTGCTGTGTCGCTAGCACTACAGAACTATCTTTATTCCCATTTGCGCGATTTTCGCAGTTCAATAGAATGAAGCGCGCCTGCGCGTATGTGTTGCGGTTTGTTTATAATTCGCGCAATAAGACAAACAAACGTGTAGGCAGCCTGAGCGTAGATGAACTAAATGATTCAACAAATATGTTGGCTAGATTATGTCAGATGGAGTCGTATCCTGACGAATATAACAGTGTGTGAACACAAAAAACGCTTCATAAAAACACAATTTACTGAAACTTAATCCGTTTTTAGATGAGAGGAAAATTATACGAGTTGGCGGCCGGTTAGGAAATTCGCAGGAGTTTAAATATAATAAAAAACATCCAGTCCTACTTTCGGTTAAGCATCATTTCACTGTTCTGTTATTTCGACATATGCATAAACAGTTATTGCACGCGGCACCACCCGCACCACAAATGCTTTTATTTACCATTCGAGACAATTGATGGCCGGTAGGCGGCCGTGATCTCGCTCGTAAGATTGTTCACGAGTGCGTCACATGCACACGTCTACGCGCTAAGACGCTTTCGCCCATCTTGGGTAATCTGCCAGAAGAACGTTTGACTCCCGGGTTTCCCTTCTTACGCTGTGGAGTAGATTATTTTGGCCCTGTGCTGACATTGAACCGAAAAGGCAGGGGTGCTCGTACGGCTCGCATATGTTTCACTACGCGCGCAGTGCATTTAGACTTGTGTGTGACCTCTCGACCGATGCTTACCTACTGGCGCTAAAAAGATTTATTTTTCGTCGTGGAAAACCGGTCGAAATTTTCTCCGACAATGGAAGGAACTTCGTTGGTTAATGAACGAGTTCTAAAAATTTATTAGTAACTAGCTTGTCCGCGTGGCGTGTTATAAAAGAAAGATCTTTGTGTGTGTGGGAGAAAGGTTAAAAAATGCTTAATTTTATTATTTTTATATGAGGTTACAGTATAAGTAGCTTTGGTTTGATATTTTAGGAAAATACGATCAGTTTCGAAAATTTAAACAAAATTTAAAAATTACAACAGAAATACGCCGTGAAACGTACGCCTGGAAAATTCAACAGAAAACTACCTACGAAAGATTTGAACCTGAAACACTAGATTTTAGCTACCTATATAAAAGGTAGGTGTAATAGGAAATGGTGTTATGATAATACTGATATGTTTCAGAAATTTATAAAGTGGTGTTTACCTGAAGGGCACAGCTAGATGTTATAGACCGGTGAGCATGAGACAAAGAAAACTCCCTTTGAATTTGTACAATGTATAATTTTGAATATACAAATTTAGTTAACCATAGGTAGGTCAAAAAACCTATGGAGGGAGACAGGTCGCGCTTTGGTCCGTCAGGTTAATTGTCACTCCGTAACAACCATGGGATATCACTATGTTTAAAAACACTGTCCGTACACCTGTAGGCACCTCACTTACTCGAGGACCTCCGACTATCAGGCCTACCTGAGGCGTTCCGGTATACCGTACAGGTGATGAGTTGAGGCCGGCTTAGGCCAGGGCGTGCTGGACGATGGCGGCGCAGCGGGCCAACTGTTCGCAGCTGGCGGGCTGCACGTCCACCGGTCAACCTCGCAGTCCTTCACCGGGCCTTATCCGGAGTGTTGACAAAAGGAGAGGCGCGGCACATCCACATGCGCGCCGCACAAAGGAAAGCTTCGACGTGCAAACAACCAAGGCAAGCTCCGCCGAAATGAAGCTTGAAATAACTTGCAAACGCAGAAGAAAACAGTAGCAATCTTCATTCACAAAATTTGTTGAAATAGTCTGATCCAATCATAGACTTCTTCATAGAACTTAAAAACGTCAGAAAATTAAACAAAACTTTAAAGACGTTAAAACAATTAAAAACTTTAGAATCTCAAAAACTTTAAAAACTCAAAAACTTTAGAAACTTTAAAGACGTTAGAAAACAATTAAAACGTTAAAACTTTAAAGACGTTAAAACAATTAAAACCCCATCTGCAACAAGGAATGGCAATGATTAGCATGTGGTTCAGCTGACAGCGTGGCAAGGCAACTCACGAGTGTAAAACAAAGAAAATAACTTACAGGTTCATCCGGGATAGTTGGGCATCGCTCGGATGAAACCTAAACCCACCCACTGGACCTTAGGCGATGGGATTTCAGTGATGTTGCTGAAAACAAGGACCTCGAGGTTATCACAAAGTTGGTGCAAAAATATGCACGAAGAATTGCGAGGACTCACCATCTCGGTTAAGTTGTTTATTTAAATTGAGACATCGGCTCTTGATGTCGCCGATAAATCGTGGCTTTTAATTTTCCCACATTATTGTTACGGCAGTGGAGTCTCCGGCGCTCTCGCGACGTCCCCACTTTCCAAAAACCTGTCTCTCAGCTCAGCCCGCTGTCAGTCTGACACACGAACCAACAATGTTGCCAACCAAAATAAAAATCTACCAAACCATAAATTCGCTATCGATTCACTGACAACAAACGATCGATTTGTTTGATCAAAACTAATCCAAAACTAAACCAAAAATATTATATAATTTTAATAAATGTTGCAGATCATTAAAATACTTAATTTCGAAGAAAATAAAATTATTAAAAATATTCGGGCCCATCGATAACCCTGCAGCGCCATCTGTGATTTCCTGCGGGTAAAATATAAAAACAACGTTATATCGTCAGAAACCACAAGGTGTCGCTACAAGGCTCGTTGGTCCGAAATGCTTCGTTACAAACCATCCAATAATAGTGAAAAGTTCGCTCGCAAAATTCAGTATTTGACACGACCACCAACGACGTCTGCCCTCACGCGTCTGTCGCGTTCCGGTTGCTCACTCGGGTATCTGCCCCCCCCCCCCCCCCCCTCCGCGCCTCGCCACCGCTGTCGCCGCCCCACAAACGCCGCCGCGGCCGCACGTTTCTTGGTTGCCACTACCGCGAGCTATAAATTTCAAGCCTCTAACTCGCTTCCCGTTCCCAGGGAAATTTTTAACTTTGCATTCACTAAGGTTTATGATATATGCATGTCAAATTTCAAGCATCTAACTTATGCAGTTTAGATATTTTCATACAATTTTTTTACCCGCCAATTCCCATTTTTCAAAATACAGCCATAACTAAAATTTATATTTACTAAGGTATGCATGCATGCTTTTATTCGTAGCATGCATGCTAGATTGAAAACATCTATCTTACGCAGTTTAGATTTTATCATACAAATGTTTTTCCCGCTAACTCCCGTTCCCGTGGGAATTTTGCAATATCCAGTTGCAACTAAGCTTTAAGTTAACTATGGTACCTGCATGTCAAATTTCAAGCGTCTAATATAAGCGGTTTAGAATTTTTATACAAAAGGGTTTTCCCGCTAATTCCTGTTCCCGTGGGAATTTCGGGAATTCCTTTCTTAGTGCACCTCTACGGTACCTAAGCTACGTCCCTTCCTAATTTCAAGTGCCTACGTTTAGCCGTTTAGGCTGTGCGTTGATATGTCAGTCATTCAGTCAGTCAGTTTCTCCTTTTATATATTTAGATATTTCCTTTTTTTTTTTTTTTTTGACGTGACTTATTGTAGATTTGCCGCAGATGGCATTAACTACTTGGCCGGACAAATGGGGAGCGCTGAAGGCTCTCACCCGGTACAACGTTTAAGACAACAGGCCTGAGGGTGCCCAGTTGGGCGCGAACCTCGGCTCAGGGCGTCGTCTGAGAGGAAAAATATTTGAAAGAATTAATCGACCCTAGTGGTTCGATAGCGATAAGCTCTGAATGAGGGAAATCGTCGACCACGCCGGCGGGGTCGGTATCGGGGTCTTGAAGTGTTTGGTGTCGCGAGCTGATTGGCTGCCTCTATGACTAGAGTAATCGGGTCGTCGGGATCGTATATTACGTCCTTCGGACGCCGATACTTTTCAGTACCGTCCCTAAGCGGGATGTATTCGGAAGCCGCAACTACCAGGGGATTTGGGTGGTGCGGAGCAGAATCGAAAAAACCTTTGGAAGCTAATTTGAGCCATTGGGCAATGGTTGGCAGACCTAGGTCAATGTGCAGATTTTCATTCCCAAGTAGCAACCGATTGTCCTAAAAGAGAATTGTAGATATCTTGAAGGCAAGTAGACTAAATCAAGCCCTTGTCTTGGATAAGTCTTATAGGTCTCCAAGATATCCCTCAAGATGTCTTGAAGATACAGTTTAGTAAAAGTGGGCACATACTTTAACTCTTATTTGTTTATTTATTTATTTATTTATTTATTATTTGGAAAACCAACAGCTTACAAGACAATACAATTTAGATTCAAAAATACAAACAAATAGCCAATTACAGGTTTTCACCAAAAAAAACATAATAGGTAAAGCCAGCCGCTGGTGGCTGACAAAAGATTTGTCATCATTACGCTCGCTCAAATCGTCACGCATTACGCTTCCAAACATAGTAGACACAAAATGACAAGAACATATGATAGCGCGACAGCGAAATATTGAAAATCTAAATATTATGTTAACTGTAAACAACACGTGCGGCTAGCAAACAAACAACACCTGCACTTGTTTACGACACACGTGCAAGGTACGGTAGTGGGGACAACCCTTATAAGACGGCGAGCCGCACGAGTTGTACCATTCTTGTGTCGAACTCCGTACAGAGAACATCCAATAAAAGTAATCCGTGACAGTGAGCCATTGTTTAACTGGCGCTATGCCTCCTCCACAAAGGTCACTGTTACCTTGGGATCAGAGTATAATATTCTTACTCTAACATCAGAAGTAGAGGATCGTCCTGCTGCCCACCCATTATATTGAAAAAGACGGCCACAAAGGATGAAACTAAATTTCAAATACTCGTATTATCCTGATAAGATAATAATCGTGGATGGAGTCAGGATCGAGGATAATGGTGCCTACCTGCATTTGAATACTATTGTTACGGTGAGTCGTTTTCATACTGGAACTTTATTGTTATTGACTTCATTGCTGGGTGTATTTTAATTTTTAATAATGAGGAAATTGATTTCAAATTAACTTGGAAAGTACTATTTCTCTTTATTTTAAAACAAAATTGACGAGATATATTCCCGCAATACGTGTCAATCATAATTCAAACCGCGTTTTCAAATCGGTTTTCATCATTGTCAAATCTTGGTATTTTGGTCTAAAAATGTTTTGAATTGGTGCAGACACGCTAACGCTGCGTGGTTTAAGCTGTATTTTCTCACTCCAAGCAATAAAGAAATGAACTTTCGTTAAATTACAACGTGATTTGTAATCTACCGTCATTAATCAAATCTTTATAAACCGATTGAAAGAGTCATGTGAATGTGATAATACACCTAGTTATTTTGTTTCATGTGACCACTGCTAAATGACGACGAGTGAATGACAAACGGCGAAGGCGTTACAGCATGGCACACTCTGAGAGTGGCAGCCGTGCCGCGTGTGTGCCGTGTGGTGGTGACTTCGTGGCAGCGTATTGTATACTAAGCTGGCGCTTGATTGCCGATAGCCGCCATTTCTTTTAATAGATTATCAGAATGACCGAACAATCTTCAGAAAGCAAGAAACGTTTCGATTCCAAATGTGCTAAAGTAAAATTATTTCATCCAGGAGACTTTGTGCTTTGTAAAGCAACCCAATGGTCTAATAACAAGCTAGGTCCTAAATATTTAGGGCCATATCAAATTGTAAAAATTATTGGCAATAATCGATACGAAATACAAAGTCTTCGTCCTGGCCAAAAAAAAAATACTACAATAGCTCATGAACATCTCAGATTAATACCAAACCCGAATTTAGAATGATCCGTGATAGCAGTTTACAAGAAATAAAAAAAATGGTTGTAAAGGTCACTTGTCAAAACAAGCCACAAAATAGCCTCTGAGTTCATCGAATATTTCTGAGACTGGAACTGCTGCTAATCCAAGCAACTAAAGCCTCTGAGTTTGGCAAACGTCCCTTTCACCGTGATGTTGTTGAAACAAGCTATATTTTCGGCCGCTGAGTTTGACAACTGAACCTTCAGCCAGAACAAGCTTATAAAAATTTAAGCCTCTGAGTCTGGCGAAAAGTAAAATCACCAGAAGCAACAACCAACAAATATCAAAAACAAGCCACAAAATAGCCTCTGAGTTCATCGAATATTTCTGAGACTGGAACTGCTGCTAATCCAAGCAACTAAAGCCTCTGAGTTTGGCAAACGTCCCTTTCACCGTGATGTTGTTGAAACAAGCTATATTTTTGGCCGCTGAGTTTGTCAACTGAACTTTCAACCAGAACAAGCTTATAAAATTTAAGCCTCTGAGTCTGGCGAAAAGTAAAAACTATTTGGTTGATTAACATCTTCACCCATTTTAATCCGATCTTTGAACAAATAACGGACTAGGAAACTATTATTTTTTAATTTGTGAGATCGTATCGATGGAACGATATAGACTTACAACTGGGCGTAACAATGCAATTTAATGAATGAAACGATTATTATTGAATTTGCCAATTGTAAGCTCGTGTCGATGCACCGATATAGACTTACAACAACTGACTTAACAGCACAAATACTTAGTTACAAATTGAATATGCTACTACAGTGAACTAAAAGATACCCTTGTTTCAGAATAAACGCAAGCTCAGAGCACGAGCTGCGTATCAGTATGGCCGTGATAGCGCGACAGCGAAATATTGAAAATCTAAATATTATGTTAACTGTAAACAACACGTGCGGCTAGCAAACAAACAACACCTGCACTTGTTTACGACACACGTGCAAGGTACGGTAGTGGGGACAACCCTTATAAGACGGCGAGCCGCACGAGTTGTACCAGATATATCGGGACAGTCGGAGATGCGGGTCCCGTACGCACTTCTACTGTCTAATTAAGCTCGATCGAAATCAATCGTTCGTGGAAGTGGCGGGCATCTCCCCCCTTTCGAAACCCCTCGGCAAAGTCCGAGGTTAGGGCTCGCTAGGTCCGGCTCGGCCCCCGACCCGCGACAGGTGGTCGCGACTAAGTGCCGGTGAGCTCCCGGAACCCCACACTTCGGCACTGGTCTGCCGGGTGTGGTTAGGCCGGGAGGGAAGCCGGTGGGAGCGATCGCCTGGCACGAGTAAGATTGGGTGTCGGCCGGCTTTCGAGGGGTCGTAGGGTCCTTGCCCGGTGGGCTGGGGACGCCTGGTGCGCCAGGTGTCCCCCGGTTGTTCTCCCGGCGGGAAAGGAGTTCTGACTCCGCCGCCGGGTGAAACGTCAACTGGGGTGGTGGGGGGTCATGCCGCCCCCCTCCCTCCCCAAACGGCGCCCCAAGCGCCCCAGGATCTTCCGCAGGAGCGCGGCGGCTTCCCTACTTGGGATTCCGCACCTGCGGGAGACCCTGGCGTCACTGCGCCAACCCGCGCGTGACGCAGTGCGTCCCTCCCCCCCCTCCACGCCGGGGGCGGGGGAGACGTACTTCGACGCGCCCCTCGCCCCCGCGGGCGAGGGTCCCCCGCCACCGGGGTCTCGGCAGACGCCTCCCCTCTCCATGCCGGAGCTGGGGCCGCCGCCGCCGCGCCGGACGGCACCGCTGCTGCACATAGCAGCGGCCCCGCTGCCGCAGCGCCCCTCTCGCGCGAGCCGCTCCCCGGCCCGCTCGACATCCCCGCCACCGGCCAAGGTGCGAGCCGCCCAGTCCCCGTCTTCGGGAGAGGGCAGGCATGCCCTCCGCCTGCCGGTGCGCGGAGCCGTGTCTCCTCCCCCATTCCGAGGGGGGTTGAGACAGGCCGCGCCCACGCCGGCGCCACGCCAGTCACCGGAGGCGATGGACACGCAGCCGTCGTACGCGGCCGCGGCCTCGACATCTCCGACGATTTCACGGACAATACCGTCACCACGCCAGGCCAAGCCCGCACCGCAGCCCGCTCCGCCGAAGCGCGAGCGCTACCCTCCACTGGTGGTGGAGGCACTCCCGGACTGGGCCCGACACTTCCGTGTCCTCCGGGAGAAGCTCGGTCACCCCCCGAACGCCCGTCCATACGGGCGGGGGGTGCGCTTCCTCCCGCGCACGGGAGAAGAATACCGGGCCATTCAAAGTTATTTGATGGCCCTGGAGAAGGAAACCACACTGTCGTGGTTCTCCTATTCTCTCCCAGCGGAGCGCAGCCTCAAGGTTGCGATCCGAGGGCTGCCGGTCGATACCGACCCGGCCCTCATTGAGGCTGAATTGCGCCGATTGGGGTACACCCCCGAGTTCGTGCGCGCCATCCAGGCGCGTTTCGGACGACCGGGGTGTATTTACTACGCCCAGCTCGAGCGCAATGCTGCGACCATCCCGAGCATATATGGAGTGACGGAGCTCCTCTATATGCGCGGGGTGAAAATAGAGGCCTGGCGGGGCAAGAAAGGACCGGCGCAGTGTCACCGGTGCCAACTGTTCCGCCACTCCTCGCACAAATGCCACCGCAAACTTGC
Organism: Pectinophora gossypiella; assembly: GCF_024362695.1. Lineage (NCBI taxonomy): Eukaryota > Metazoa > Arthropoda > Insecta > Lepidoptera > Gelechiidae > Pectinophora > Pectinophora gossypiella. The sequence continues at coordinate 389,953 of NW_026063251.1, forward strand.
GTGTGTGCGGTGCGGGGAGGAGCATCCGGCCAAGGAATGCCCACGACCGCGAGAACAGCCGGCGACATGCGCCAACTGTGGGGGGCCACATCCGGCCAACCATGTGGCCTGCCCAGTCTTCTTGCGCGAGGCGCGGAATAAGAAGGCTGGAACCACAGCCCGCACCTCCTCAGGGCCGACGACCAAGAAGGTCTTGGTCGCGCCCACAGGCGAGAAGAACGCCCAAGGGTCGCTCATGGCGGCGGCCAATGGCCCAAAGAGCGGCCCTGCGAAGCGGCGCAGAGGAGGGCGCGGAAGACGAGGTAAAGGTCCTTCCTTGCCCCAAATCCCGCCGCGACAGCAGCCAAAGGAGCCGGCGGTATCAACGTCTGCTCCTCCCAAAGCCCCCGCCGTCCGGCCCCCCGCCCCAAGCCAGGGGAAGGGGAAGCCGGCCAGCACCGGCGCCCCAGCCACTGCCAAGAGGGCAGTGCTGTTGGTCGCCATGGGGGTGTTCCAGGACGTCCTGAAGGCCCTGGAGCAGGATCTCGATCCTGTCCCAGTGCTTTTGGACGGGATGAATAGACTCTTAGCTGCGTAACATTCACGCAGTTAAGAGTCCTTCATTGGAACGCCGAAGGCCTATCTAAAAAGATAGGTCTTCTCCGCGTTCTCCTGAGGGAACAGAACGTTGATGTCGCCCTGATCTCAGAGACTAAACTGAGTGGCGCGGATCGGCTGAAGATCCCCAACTTCTTCGTATACCGGAAGGACGAGCTCAGTGACCTCGGTCACGCCTTTCGAGGCCTAGCCGTCTTGGTGAGAAGAAGATTGGTGCACCAGGCTCTGCCATCTGATGCTAGTCTTCAGTCGATCTACGCCCTGGGAGTTGAGATCGCGCTCGGAGACGTCCCAACACGTGTGTTTGCGGTTTACAAGCCGCCGGCTACGCCCCTTGTCCTCGCGGACGTCCAGAAACTTCTGGACAGCCCGGGGCCAACGGTCGCGGCCGGTGACTGGAACTGCAAGCACATTGGTTGGAATTCCACGAGGACCTGTCCAAATGGACGGCGTCTGTTCGATGACGCCCACGGGGGCGGATATGTGGTTCTGGGACCGGAGACCCCGACCCACTACCCGCACAACCTCGCTCATCTCCCAGATGTGATAGACCTCGCGGTGGTCAAGGGGCTCCGGCCCGATCCCACCGTTGAGACACTAGACTATCACACAGGCTCCGACCATCAACCCGTCTTGATGGTTATCACAGACCATCCCACCAGGACGAGGCTGCTGCCGCCGCGGCGGAAGTACTCCTGGGACAAATTCGGCCAGTACATGGTAGAGAATACTCCCATGCGACCAGTCTCGACGCCCACGGATGTCGACGAGTTGGCAACCGAGTTCGCCTCTACAGTCCAGCGGGCATTGCAGCATGCCACGCTCGAAGCCCCCAAACCGGGGGCCGCTCCTCCCACGCCGAAGCATATCACAGACATGCTCGCGGAAAAGAGGCGACTCCGTAAGCAGTGGAATACCACGCGTTGCCCCACCATGAAGTCCCGGCTGAACGCGCTGGCCGAGAAGATCTCGGCCGCGCTCGATGGTGCCTCCGCTGACTCTTGGCAATTCACCATCGATTCAGCCGGCGAGGATTGGACCGGCATCCACAGACTGTGTCGACAGCTCTCCGGGAAGCCGACACCAGTGCGACCTCTCCTCGCTCAGGACGGGACTCCCCGTTTTAGAGCTGAGGATCGAGCCGAGATCTTCGCCGAGTGTCTGGAGAGCCAATTCAGGCCGAACCCAGGCGCCGACCACGACGAAGAAGAAGTCTCCCGAAATCTAGCGGGCTATTTCGGTCGTCCGATAGCCCCTGATGAGGACCCCGTCGTCTTCACGCCCGGACAGGTGCTCCGGGCGCTGAGGCGGACTCCGCTCCGGAAGGCTCCCGGTCCAGATGGCATTACGAACGAAATGTTGCGTCACCTACCCCCGCGTTCAGTCGCAGCGGTGACGCGCATTTATAATGGCATCACACGGACGGGTCACTTTCCGGACTGCTGGAAGCTTGGGCGAGTCATTATGCTCCCCAAGCCCGGGAAGAATATCCTAAAGCCTGAGAGCTATCGACCAATCACCTTGCTATCGAACATCAGCAAGGTGTTTGAGAGACTTCTTCTCCGTCACATGATACCCCACATCATGCCACGTGAGGAGCAATTCGGCTTTCGAGCCGAGCACTCCACGACCCTTCAACTGTCAAGGGTGCTGCACGATCTGACGGCGGGCCTCAATAAGAGGGAGACCACCGTAGCAGTATTCCTTGACATGGAGAAGGCGTTCGACCGCGTATGGCATCCGGGCTTGGTGTACAAGCTGTCCACGTCTACGACTCCTCGGCGAGTCGTTAAGACTGTGGCCACCTTCTTAGAGAACAGGCGCTTCCAGGTGGCAGTGGAAGGCGCCCTCTCCCAAGTCCGTCCAATCGCTGCGGGAGTTCCCCAGGGTAGCTGCCTTTCTCCGGTTTGCTACTCCAGGTACACAGATGATATCCCTGTGGAGGGAGGCTCCAAGTTGGCGTTATACGCCGACGACGCTGCCTTCTTCTCGACGTCCTTGAACCTCAGGCACGCCGCGAAGAAGATGCAGCGTTCACTGGATGCCCTCCCTGCCTGGCTGGCAAAGTGGAGATTGTCGGTGAACGTGGGTAAAACCCAAGCGATCACCGTGGGGCGTGGTCGGCTGGATCCCCCGAATCTGACGCTGCATGGTGAGGAGATCGGGTGGTCAAACCAGGCTAAATACCTGGGCGTGACCATAGACCGTCACCTCACCATGGCCCAGCACGCGAAGAATGTGGTCGGACAGGCAGGGGCTGCCACTGCTTTGCTCCGGCCCATTCTCCGCTCGAGTCTCCCGCTGCGCATGAAGCTCGGCGTGTATAAGGCGTACATCAGGTCACGGCTTACCTATGCCGCCCCCGCGTGGTACGCATTGGTCTCAGAGACCAATCGCCAAAAACTGCGGGCCCAGCAGTCCAAGGCGTTGCGTATCATCGCGGACGCGCCGAGATTTGTCCGCAACGAGGTTATTCGGAGGGACCTTAAAGTCGAGACCTTGGATGACTACATCTCCAAGCTCTCGACCAGGATGTTCGCGCGCGCGGACGAGTCAGATTTCGTGCACCTACGGAATCTGGCTCCATACCACGCGCGCCCACCCGACTGGAAACCGTATCCTCGCGAGCTAGTAGAGGTGGAGGAGCTCGACGAGGATGCGGTCCCAGCACTGGACTGACCCAGTCCGCCGGCTTGAGGGCAGCCGTCACTATCGACGGCTTCGACCTCGCCGGCGGCAACACCGGATTTGACACAGGGCTTACGGAGGGGCGAATTTCGCCCGCCGTAGCCCAACCCCGTGCCCCGCCCGTATTCGCGGGCGGCGAAAGCGCCAACACCAAGGGGGCACTGCCCCGAAGGTGTCCCCCCGTCGCGGGCTGCGCCCGCGACGTGACGACATCCACAGCAGAGTTGTACCATTCTTGTGTCGAACTCCGTACAGAGAACATCCAATAAAAGTAATCCGTGACAGTGAGCCATTGTTTAACTGGCGCTATGCGTCCTCCACAAAGGTCACTGTTACCTTGGGATCAGAGTATAATATTCGTACTCTAACACATATAATAATTATGACGGCAGACAAATACAGATTTTAAATAAAAAAGTTGTTACTCAGCTGACGTGACAGTGGAGTAGTGTTGAATAAATCAACATCCAACTCTTTTGATAACTTATTGAATCTGCTACCCGCTCGCCACAAGAAAGAATTTTGACGATAATTACTAGAAGCAGATGGAAGAGAAATAGGTGTTGGAAACCGCAGTGACCTAGCAGGTACCATAATATTAATAGCCAATAGAAGTTCAGAGCAGTCTATAGACGATGAGGCAATTTTGAGGAGAAAAACTAAGTCTGCAATTTCCCGCCGAGTGCTTAGCGGCAACAGATGGTATTTTTTACATAGGGAAATATAATTAACAGAGTCATAGTGATCACGCATTTTAAAACACAAGTATTTAAGAAACCTTTTTTGAATACGTTCAATTCGGTTGATATAACAATCGTAACGGGGGTTCCAAACTTGAGACGCATATTCTAAATTACTGCGCACATAGGTACAATATAGTATTTTAATTGTTTTGGTGTTTTTAAAGCCCTTACAATTTCTCATAATAAACCCGAGCGCCTTAGATGCTTTGTTTACTATATGATCTATGTGAGCATCAAAGACTAACTTAGAGTCGTGAACGACACCAAGGTCTCGCACAGCGGATTCTCTAGGAATAGATTGGTTACCCAGTTTATAATTAAACATAATTGAAATTAATTATTAATTTTGATATGGAATTTTATGACTTGAATGAATATTTTCAACAACAATGATATTTAAAATTGACAAATGTTTATAATGTGACTAATTATTAGGTACTTACTTAATTCCTTGATGCTCAATACTGACATTATTCGTAATATTGTACGTCCGACATGGACATGCTGTTGAGACAATTTTATAATGTTTGACACCTGCATGTATGTACCTACACAGCTTCTCAATAAATGTTTCTTGTTTCTTGAATTACGTTTACGGCTGAAAGTGATGACATTACATTTTGCAGGGTTAAGGTCCAAGCAATTTGCCATGCAATACTCCTCAAGCCTTCGGAGGTCACACTGCAGTGCTCTGGCGTCATCTATGGACGAGATGGTGGCAAAGATTTTCATGTCATCAGCGAAGCACAACAGACGGGAAGTCCAAAAGCAAGACTCGATGTCATTAACAAAAATAAGAAATAGCAATGGTCCAAGCAATGAGCCCTGCGGGACTCCACTAGGGACAGGAACCCAACTAGATATGTAATTATTTGTTACTACTGCTTGAGAGCGGTTGTCTATATAAGAGGAGAACCATCTAAGGAGATCGCCGCTTATACCAATTTTATAAAGCTTTTGTAGCAGAATAAAATGCGGAATTTTATCAAACGCTTTGCTGTAGTCGGTGTACACTACATCGACTTGCCGGCCATGATCCATTGCGTCAGTTAGATGGTCACCGAGAAGCAAAAGATTTGATGCAGTAGATCGACCCCTCAGAAATCCGTGCTGCGCGACACTGAAAGAATGCTTGAGTGCAGGACAAACCTGATCATATACAACCCTCTCCAGTACTTTCGACACTATACATAATTTGGAGATAGGCCTATAATTAGTCACAACAGTTTTGGGTCCTTTTTTATGTACTGGTGTTATATATGCTTGCTTCCAAGTACTCGGCACCACTCCCTCTACAAGAGATCTTTTAAAGAGAATAGTTATTGGGATGGATATTGCTTCGGCGCAGTTTTTTAGGAAAATTGTTGGCAAATGATCTGGGCCCGCTGATTTAGAAATATCCAAGCCAAGTAGCAACTTAGTGATTAAATAAGGCGATATATTTATAGTAGAAATATCAGACACTGGCGGAGAAATCTGATTAAAATTTAAATTAGTGGTGGATGTTGTAGATATTGTAGTTTTTAAGAAGGTGGAGGCAAAGTATGAGGAAAATGCTTCACAGATGTCTTTTCCAGTGTTGGCAGTGGTGTTTTCATAGGTTAAACTACTAGGCATACCATTGTTACTCAATTTAGCTCGATGGTATGACCAAAAATACTTAGGGTTAGTTTTAATAGAATTTTCGACGTTAGATATATATTCATAATAGCATTTATCTTCTAAAGTCTTAGCCCTGTCTTGCATAATCTTGAAAGTGGTTTTATCTGAGAGATTTCCATAAACTCTGTACTTTTTCCAGTACTTATATTTTTCTTTAATACATTTTTTAAGGGCTGGCGAGTACCAACGGGGGTAGTGAGTAGGGCATATTAATTTAGAGGGAACATAATGTCGTTTAAGATTTTCGATCTCTTTGTAAAAGCATTTTACAGCATCATCAAGTGACAACGGAGCCAGAATAGTCTCCCAATCTATGGCTAGCTTTTCCCTGTTAATAGAATCATAGTCAGCCTTACCAAAGATAAAGCGATTATAAGGTGCATCTTTTAAAGGTTCAATGGAAATAAAGTCAATTTCTAGGATTAAAGCACCATGTTCATTATCAACAGGTACAAGTGGGTCCGAACTAGAGTCAAAAACAGACACGTGATCATTAGAGAGTACAAGATCGAGTATCCTTCCAAAAGCATTCGGTATATGATTGTACTGGCTCAGATTCAATGTGGCTAGGCCATAATACTATATATACTACATATACTATTATACAAGACAGACTTAAGACAACGCTAAGTCAGACTTAAACCCTACTTTAGACAATGTTCTTGCGTATTCTAAACTTAGAATTCTTGTAGTATCACTTAATACCAAGAATGTATACTTGAAGATATCTACAATACTTAGTTAAGACTATAGGATTGAATTGCACTGAGTCAATTGTAACTTAACGAAGTAGAACTTCAGGTCATACTAAAACGATTTTTACTTCACGCGTCTTTATTTTAGAATATAATGGCGAATATTTACATTAACACAAGAAATGAAGTCTGTAAGAAAATGGCGTCTAAAATATTTGTTAAGTTGTTTTAACAAAAGGTTATTCCGCCGTTTCACATACAGGAAATTATAAACGCATGATTGTTTCTCGTGTAAAATCAATAGAAAGTGTTAAAAACAGAAGGGCCTTTAATATACCAGAAAAATAATATTAAAATTTGGATTGATTATTAAGCAAATAAAAAAAATGGTGACTTATAGTATAGAGAAATTCATTTTCTATTAATATGTGACAGCTGAACGCAGTAATTGTTACTACAACTACAGATCATATAATACTAACGTACAGATGCCTCACGTCATACAACGAAACCGTGCCGTTCTAACTCGGGTAATTCTTCGGGCTATTTTTAGTTCTAATAAATGACCACTAGATGCCGCTAAAACGCCCTAGCGCTCAAGCGTAAATATTGATGGGATCGAACATGGATCGAACGAATTGAGCGACATCTAGTGAAATTTCAGCTTACTGAGTGCAAGTTATTGCAAGCACAATATATTACTTAGAGTTAGAGTAAAATTAAGATAATAGATGGCGCAAACGGATTTTTTTTCTCAACGTTGACATGTTAGTATTATAATCTGTGACAATGATCTGTGACATTGTCAAGGTGACAGTTGTTAGTTGACATACGATTATTTCTGATGTTTGGTGGTCTTCATTTTGTATTGGCAAAAATATATCTCCAACTCCTGTAAGTATCTAATTAGTTACTAAAACTGGAAGATCATTAAAAACATAGCTAAGGTCCTACCTAGAACGCAATCGTCCCTTATCATCTCGGGCGTTTCGTAAAACCGACTGAGGAGAACCTTTATAAAAGACAAGTCTTTTCTAGCATGATGAAACATTACATTGGACCACCGGTTAAGCACCTGAGGACTTTGTATAAAGTGCTTCCAAATTGGTCTCTGCTTACTCGTGGCTCTGCCCAGCCTAATCGGGATTACAGGCGTGAGTATAAGTATGTATGTAGTAGATACTTTTTTTGTGTAGCTGTCACCTATCTATGGTACAAATAATAATATACTGTTTGTTGAAAAAAGGTAAATAAGTCTAGTTAGGCAGTGAGCGTGTTGTGAATTTAAGCCTGTAACTTATTTCAGATCTCTAAAGACGATGATAACCATTGTGAAGAATGACATGCAAAGGCTATTAGAACCACATATCAACAATTTTCTGACCATGACCAAGTGATGAATATGATAAAAGTCTACCTCATGAAAGCCACACTACTTTTCAAAGAAAAATATTTTCTTTGGAGTTGTAGGTATTATAGTGAAAACTTAATCTTGACTTCTGTTCTGCATAAATGAGAATCGCACTATGCCAGGTATGTATGCTTAAATTATTATCCCATTAACCCATTTCTTTGAGCCCGAATATCTAAATATTCAATAAAGTAGATAAATTTCAAACTCATCGGATTACATGCTTAATAGGTCATCCATGTGTCTAAATGTAAAAAATAGAACCTACTATTACTACTCCATTCCACCAATCTACTCATTGGTATAAGAGAGTATTAACTCACACTTACTCTCCTTAAGTCTCCTTTTCAGGGCGGACAGAGCAGAGTTTTGGCACACAAGGTGTATATACTCATACTCATACTACTCATTTATTCATAAAATTTTTAAATTTTACATGTCAAATGTCTACTTATAAATATCAAGTACCCATAGTTAATAATACATAATTATATCAGTGATGTCAACATATTATCTATCCATTACAGAACTCATCCATGTTATAAAAGGCACATTTAACAAGCCATTCTCTTAGTTTATTCTCAAATTTGAAATCGTTTTCACAATTTTTTATGTCGGCAGGGATTTTATTGTAGATCTTTGGTCCAATAGCATGAATACTTTTAGTTGATTTTTCCAGCCTGCACAAGGGTCGCATTAACTCGGTTTTACTTCTAAGGTTGTAAGTGTGTACTTCACATTTCATAGAAAAGAGGGAAATGTTGGTCCTTACGTATTTTGCGATATTAAAGATATATTGTGAACAGAGTGTTAAAATCTTTAGTTTGATAAATAGTGGTTTAGCATGAGTTTTGACAGGTACTCCAGCAATGATTCGAACGGCCCGCTTCTGCAGCACAAATGCACGATCGTGATCAGCTGCCGTACCCCACAGCTCGAGGCCATAGCACAGTACGGAGTGAAACAGCGAGAAGTAGCAGGAGCGCAGCGAGTCGCGCGGCAGCACGCCAGACAGCCTGCGCAGAGCGAAGCACGCGCCGCTCAGTTTACCACACAGCGCGGCTATGTGGCGTTCGAATGTTAACGAACTATCTATCGTTATTCCGAGGAATTTAGTATATTTTGTTTGGGGTACCTGGATACCATCTATGTTAATTATAAGTGGACGAGGTGGTCGACCACCTAAGTTAAAGTGTAGGATTTGTGTTTTTGATAAATTAAGTAGTAAGCCGTTTACATTAAACCAGTTACGAAGGCTTGTTATGTCTTGCTTTATTTTGTATTCTAGGTCAGTTATTGTACTGCCTATTAAAATGTCACAGGCGTCATCAGCAAAAACGTATACATCTCCGGAAACAGCTTCTGGTAAGTCATTTACTTGAACCAGGAATGAAATTTTGGCGAGGGCAGAGCCCTGTGGGACGCCGACGTCGGTGCTGCCTTCGGGGGATTTGGTAACACCGTTGTTGAGTGTAACGGTTTGTTTTCTATTTGATAGAAAGTCTACCATGAAGTGTAAAGCCGGACCCCTTATCCCTATGTGTTCGAATTTGTGAGTTAACACTTGATGATTACACAGATCGAAAGCCCGAGTCATATCGCACAGAAGTACCGCGACATGTTTACGATTCTCTTTAGCCTGTAATACTTTGTGTAGGACTTCTCGAACTACCGCAACACACGACCTTCCCTTTCTATATGCATATTGTTTGTGATTTAAAAGCTTGTTATTCTCTAAAAAGCTTGTTATCCGTTTGGTTATACCAAATTCTAATATTTTCGCCAGAGTCGGAATTATTGCGATAGGGCGGTATCCACTAATATCGTTTTTAGGTCCTTTTCCTTTATATACCGGAACAATTTTTACATTCTTTAGTGTATTTGGGTAAAGACCCGATTTTATTAAATAGTTAAATATTGACGTTAAGGGCTTCAGTATAACAGGTAAGGCAGTTCTAAGCAGTTTTGTTGATGTTTCATAAATATCGCAGGTATTTTTACAAGCAACACCCTTGCTTATTATAGTGTATAATTCGTGTTCAGTGAATGGCGCGAGACGTACAGAGACTGCGCTCGGTGCGCGTGCACTGAATAACAAGTCGCGCGCGCGCTCAGGGCAAGCCGCGGGCGCGCCGGCGCTCACTGCTGCTGATAAGAAGAAGTTGTTTATGTCTGTTGCTAATAATTCGGCTGTTTGATAATCACAACCGTTACAATCTTTTATTGTGAATAGACTGTTCTGATTCTTTCCGCCGGAGCGGGCCGTTCGATCATTTACTATTTCCCACAATGTTTTATGTATAGAATTAGAATTTATTAATTTATTAATGTTAAATTGATACTGTGCAGTTTTAAGACTATTTTCTAAGATAAGTGTTTGTTGTAATATTAATGTAAATAAATGGTTATTATCAGTGAACCTATCGGAGAGGTGTACTAACTCGTAAAGGAAATCTTTTTTCATAATTATTTCATTTGTTAGCCATGAGCATTTATATTTATTGCTGACTATTTGTTTTCTACGAGGCATACATTGCAATATACCTACTATTATTATATAGTCACTATTACTCTAATATAAAATAGGTCATAATGGTACACTTGTTTGCATCTCAAACGATGAACACCAGTTCAAACCCTGGTACCGGACTTGCATTAATTTATTTTAAACAGTTCACATCTAGCACAGTTGGCTCGAACATTATAGGTAGCGATACGGCCTATCGTTAGCCTAACAGAAAGCTCGTGAGGTGCGTGTGCTTAGTTCATCTTGTGATGAATGTTACTTTGACTACCTCAATGGGATGCAAGATCTTGCTTATGTTATGTTATTATATTATCTGTGATACATAGATAAACTAATGCCTATAATACCTGATGGGTGGTAGAAATGTAGGTACGTAGGTCAGCTGGAAGAAATCTCTTTGTTTAGAGATAAGCTTGCCTGTTCTATCTGTTTTCTTTGTATGTTTCTTTTGTCTGTTTCATTGTGTACAAATAAATAAATAAATAAATAAATGTTTTGTTCTGAATATCATTGCCGATCAAAATTAATGTGCTCTTTTAATAACTATTATATTTTCATTTGTAGGTAACATAATGTAGCGAGTACCCTGGTTGAGTCAAGATAATATAAAATAAGTGGAAAGATAATGTGGCCCAAGTAGTAAAGGAAAGGATGTGCAAACAGCCGAATGTGAATCTGGCAATAATGTGCCTGTTTAAATGAGTTTTAGTTGAGTACCAAATAGTTACCTAGGTTTTCCTGGGAAAAACACTGATCCAGCCTTTCTGATTTAACTGAGTTTTTGTATGGTTTTGAATAAATAACTAAACAATAGAAATGTGTCTTTTTTATTTTACTATACCCTTTCCATTACATAGATAGGTATCATTTAAAGTAACTATAAATAATTAATTGTTCATTACAATTTATATACACATAGTATTAGTATATGATAATTAAGATACCTACTTGATTATTAAAATTGACAAATTTAATGAAGTTGGATTTTTTTTTAATGACTAGAATGAAAATACAATAAATATTCAATTAAACTACTTCTGTAACAACGCCACTACTGGCGTCCCAACGTGTAGCGGACTGAAGACTGCACCCTGGATAACTTCGGCAAACCAGCAGGACCTACATTGCGAACCCGACCTGTCAGACCACCTGTGGTACCAAAAACCCCTAGGAAACCTAGAAAGGCGAAAATGGCAACGGTCAGCATGTCACCGGAGCAGTTGCAAGATTTAGTATCGGCAGCTACTACCGCGGCAACTACAGCAGCATTACAGGCAGCTGCTAATCAAAACTGTGCACGCACGCCTGGTTCATTTGCAAATGCAAACTTCTCGTTCGAAGGAGCTCGAGAAACTGAGAAAGTCGAAGCCTTCCTAGCCGCCGTTTCAATATACAAGTCTGTGGAAAATATATCGGATAAGGATGCACTACATTGCCTCCCACTATTGTTGAAAGGGGAAGCCTCATTATGGTGGCAAGGCTGCAAAAATGGTGTCAAAACTTGGACGGAGTTCGAGAAACGATTACGCCACGCTTATGCTCCGAAATTGCCGGCATACCTGATATTTCAAGAGGTTTTCGGGGTAAAGCAGCAACCAAATGAGCTTACTGAAACCTTCGTGGCCAGAAATCGAGCGCGAATTGCACAACTCCCGTATGAAGCAATCCAAGAAGAGCTGGAATTGGACATGATTTACGGCCAGTTACATAAGAGCGTGAGAGAAAAGGTATCCCGAGACTCGGTCACAACTTTTGATGATCTGCTAAACGCCGCCAGAGGAGTTGAACGACTTCGTATAGAAGATTTACCTCTTTCACAACCCAAGGAAAATCAAAAACAGAAACGCTGTGACTTTTGTCGTGGAACCGGCCACTCCATCGAGGAATGTCGCAAAAAGACTAAACTCGTAGGCATTAAGAAAGATGGTACATCTGCATCAACCCAAGCTCCATCCCCGTCGCGGCCAGTTTTTTCATGTTATGGTTGCGGAGCTCCAGGGGTTGTGCGAAGCAAATGCCCGACATGTTCAGAAATTAAACGAGACGTGAAGGTTGAGAACGTGGACTTCTGCGCATTTAACCCGGCGTCATGGGGGTTGGGTCTGTGATACCCGTCACATTTTATTTTGCTTCTAGTTCGGTTACTATGCGTGCGACATTGCCGTTCTTCTTAATAGCTGGAGCTGTCGAGTTGTTCTATGCATCGCAATCAACATGTTAGTTGTGCGACAGCCGCAATAGGAGTTACATGTGCATAACATTGAAAAAGGTATGTGAGACCCATCCCCGCAGTCAGTGTAACAATTTCGCGCCATTTTGTAAAGATATTGTTTTAATTATTATCTGTGTTTATATCCTTTAATATTTGTTTTTTTGTTGTGGTTTTTATTTATAATTGCTGATATATAGTTCAATGTATTTTATTTGTATTTTTGTAGGTACTTAGTATATAATGGATCGAGAAGAGGCACAACGACGTCGTATTCTTTAAATTTTAAAAGAGTCTGAATCTGATTTTGAGTTGTCTATGGCCTAATAATAAACAAAATAAATAATAATTGTCCAAAAACAAAACGAAGGCGGTTTATAAAAAATCTAGGTCTCAGCCTTGTCATGGAACACCTCAAACTTCGCCAAAATGTATCAGAGCTTCCACGTGAGTTACGACAGAAAATAGGAAAATTTGTTGGTGAATCTTCAGGGGAACCTCCGGCAAAAAAGGCTAATGTTCGCAAAAGGTGCCAAGTGTGTCCAGCCAAGAAAGACCGTAAGACAAACTACACCTGCGAGAGTTGCAGCAAATATATTTGTGTAGAACATATAGTACCTTTCTGTGCTGACTGTACCAAAGATAATGATTTGGAGTGATTAAATCTTTTTTTTTCTAAAGTTAATTTAGTTTTCTATTAAAAAATTTCATTAAAATATTAAGACTGATTGTTAATTATTTATATAATTACCTTTAAGTAGAAGAGAAAAAAATTGTTGAGATTTGTCGTTCTTTTTTTAAAGCTCTATTATATATAATTAAAACGTAATATAAGACGATATTTATGTTTCATTTCTTTACATAAATACCTAAAAAACCAAATACGATTAAAAAACAACTCAATTATTTATACAATATTGGAATAAATTTCACATTAATGAACGGGTCGGTGAGACCCACCCCAACGTCCGTGTAACACTTTTCCACCCCCATGACGCCGGGTTAATACCCAGACGGACGCGCGACTGAGACCTGTTGTTGGCATTGCAATCGATAATATTGTTGGCACTGCGTACGTGGACACCGGGGCCAAGACCAGCGTAGCTTCATATCAGCTTTATATGTGCCTGAAAAGGAAAGGCTATCGGTTCACTACGCAGACAGCAAATGTCACCCAAGCAGACGGAATTAGGCAAAGGAAAGTATCCAGTCTGTTAAACTACCTGTAAGCATTTGCGACCGTATCATCCCCACTACTTTTATTGTACTCCCGGAGACCCATGACAATAAAACATTACTCGGAGTAGGGTTCATACAGGATGCAAAGATGGTGTTGAACTTGCCACAGAATACGTGGTATTTCATTGATCGGCCTTCCGTAACCTACGATCTACAGCCGGAAAGTGCCGATGGCATTTCAATGGCACATGTGGAATATTGGACTCCGCCTCAGCGTTCGCCAGCAGCGCCAAGAAGTACCGAGAGTACGACTGCTGCCACGCCCAGAATGAGGGAAGCGGACCTACCTCCCGTCCATCTTGGCCCATTGGAGTGTGCAGCCACACCCGGGAAACGCCCTAAGCTGTTTGATGGGTATTCGCCAAGGTTCGTGGACTACATGATGGAAGATGCGAGACAGTCCATAGCAACAGCAGAAGTGGACCTGTCTCCACACGCCGATGCCCTGTTTCCTAATGCAAATATCGGACTTAACATGTTGTCCATTAGTTCTGTTGAGACCGGGACATTGGAGGTTGCACAAAAAGGTAAACTATTGGGGGTACTGGAGAAGCATCAGCAAGTATTCGAGTCTAGCGATAAACCAACATCGCTGGCAGAACACTGTATCGACACGGGTGATCATAACCCCATCTCAGTACCACCATATCGTATGTCACCCCCGCGACGTGAAATCCTGAAACGGGAAATAGATAAAATGCTTACGGATGGCATAATAGAGCCTTGCGCGTCAGCCTGGACGGCTCCAGTAGTAATGGTCCCAAAAAAGGATGGATCGCTACGAGTGTGTGTGGACTATGGTCCACTGAATGCTATCACGGTGCCGGATGCTTACCACGGCCCCTGTACTAAAACAAGCGGACGCATCCCAGCCATATGTGATCAAAACGGATGCTAGCAGCTATGCACTGGGGGCAGTTTTGGTACAGGGGGAGGGTGATGAGGAACACCCTGTGGAGTATGCCAGTAAACTGTTATCGCCAGCAGAGAGGAATTACACAACGACGGAACGTGAAGCCCTCGCTGTGGTATGGGCCCTTGGAAAATTTCGTGGATATATAAGTATAGAGGGTGTAAACGTCACTGTCGTTACAGACCACCAGGCTCTGAAATGGCTTATGAAGCTCCAATCGCCAACGGGGAGATTAGCACGATGGGCGTTGCTTGTGCAATCCTTTAACGTCACTGTCAAATATGCACCAGGGCGAACCAATATTATAGCCGATACGCTGTCACGGCCTACCTGTAACGAGGAGACTACTAAAAATTGCAGTCTGTGCACCGTGGTCGTTGATGCGACAGCTAAAAACCCCGCAGACATACGGCTAGAACAATTAAAAGAAGAGTACATCGCGAAGATTGTGAAAGCTCTGGAGTCTGTCGGCGGAGAAGATGCCGTGTATTGGAGCACAAAGGGGTATATAATGAATAATGGCTTGTTATACCGCTATAATCCAGATGGTGATATGGAAAATGCTCAACTACTAGTACCACAGCACGAATGGTCTCAGGTACTATCTGCATATCATGACAACCCAATGGCAGGGCATTATGGTTCTGAAAAGACATACCAGAGAATAGCTTGCAGATTGTCGTGAAGTGACAGCGCCATCTAGTGCGTCAGCGACGAACCGCGGCATTCACTGCATTCACTCGTTCAGAAACAACTCCATCTTGGGACAACTCTCGTTCAAAAACACTCGCCATCGCCATCTTGGACGCTATTAGCTATTATACTTACCACCTGAAAACGTTGTAACTATTATGTTAAAATAAATAAATACGTTGTAAAAATATATATTGAAATTAAACGATTATTAAACATTTGGTCCATCGAGCCGTATGTACGAGACGAAATCGTCGACCTTGGATGCAAACGATTTACGAGGAGAAGAATCTTCAGCAGCGCTCTGGTGAAGAAGATTATTCCTTTTCTCATCCCTGTGCCTCGATTTGTGTTAAAACCGTGTTCTTATACGTTTTAGGACTTCGCGCTTGTCAGCTATTGTATGCGTGGGGGACGGGGCTACGCGTGAAATTGTAAGTATTCACCCTTGTCTTTCCATAATGCCTGACAATATGAGTAGCGATAATGAGTGTGATAAATCGAATGAGGATGCTCTCGTTGATCTTAAGCGACAACGAGGCACTTTAAAAGCTCGTGTAACTAACTTCAAGTCTTACCTGGACAAGAAATTAACTTTGCCGTTAAACGACGTCGCTAAAGCCGAATTGCAGTTGCGTATCGAAGCCATGGTAAATGCCTTTCAAAATTATAATGATATTCAGAGTGAAATTGAGCGCATTGTGCCAGAAACAGAGCTTATAACTAACATGGAGTATCGCGAATCCTATGAAGAGCTTTATTATTCTTGCATGGCAAAAGCAAAATGCCTAACTAATACTGAGGACAATACAACAAGTTCCAAATCCGTTCACTTCGCTGATTCGCTTATATCGAAAGTGAAATTGCCTGATATAAAACTACCTCAGTTTGATGGTTCCTACGACAAATGGCTTGAGTTTAGAAATTCATACTCTACATTGATTCATAAACGTACGGATCTCGATTTAATTCAAAAATTTCACTATTTGCGTTCATCAGTTACGGGTACTGCAGAACGAGTTATAAGCGCATTGGAATTCACACCTTCTAATTACAAATTTGCGTGGGAATTATTAGAAAATAGGTATCATAATGAGCGGCTCTTGGTACACAACCATGTCAAAGCGTTGTACAAAATTCCACCCATGATCAAAGAATCGCCGGCGCAGATTAGAACGATGATAGATACCGTGTTACGTAACTTGCGAGCTCTTAAGACTCTAAACGAACCAACTGACCATTGGGACACGTTACTTATTTATTTGATCGTTTCCAAATTTGAACTTTCTACAGAAAAAGAGTGGGAGTCGTATAAGGGAACTATCATATCTAATTCGCAAGGCGACTCTGACTCGGAGTATAAACTAAAATTATCTGAATTAATTACCTTCCTTCGAAACCGAGCCGATATGTTAGAAATGATAAACCTAAACCACGGCAAAACGTTTAAATTCAATAATACGCAGGATAGGAACATAAGTGAGACCAAAAAACCAGTTCAATCAACGTCACAAACGCATAGTCATAGCTATGTAGTAACGCGCAAGGAACAAACAAACGAGTCGTTTGATAAAAAACGCGTATGTAGTATGTGCATGTGCAATGGCAATCACCTTTTGTACACTTGTCCTGTCTTTCTCAATCTAACGGTAAAAGAAAGGTCTAAAATCGTTGATGAAAAACAAATCTGTCGTAATTGTTTACGTTCAGGTCATTCGCTAAATGATTGTTTGTTTGGCCCTTGTAAACAATGTCAATTAAAACATAATACTTTATTGCATTTTGATAGGTCAAATAATACTGGCGCTGGCCAACCCTCCGCGGTATATAACGAGTCAGCTGATGATAGGGCTGGGCCATCGCACACTACCACTGCATTACATTCTTGGTCGGGTTCGAATACCGGGGTAACGAATTCCCATTCGGTTTTACTATCTACAGCGTTGGTAGAAGTAGCTGACAAAGATAATAATTTTCATACGTTCCGCGCTCTGCTTGACAATGGCAGTCAACATTGCTTTGTCACAGAACGTTTGAGTAAACGATTACGCGTTCCTTTAATACAGTCCACTGTACACGTATCAGGGGTGGGACAAGCAGTCACGCAGTCGAATTCTGTGTGTAAAATAAATATGCGTTCTAGAACTAGTGATTACGATACTAGTATGTCATGCATTGTTCTGCCATGCATTACTCCTCGTTTGCCGTCGCATCATATTGATATCGATATGTCTTGCATTCCTGAAAATATTTCGTTAGCAGATCCCAACTTTTATACGCCGTCGGACATCGATTTGTTGATTGGTGCAGATAAATTCTGGGAATTATTACACGAAAATAAAATTCGTTTGCCCAATGGACCTTACCTGCAAAATACAAAGTTAGGATGGTTAATATCAGGGCCTATTCAGTCGAATTCATTAATTCAAGGCAACATTCAGTGCAATTTTGTACAAGGTCTAGATGCTGAAATGCGTAAGTTTTGGGAAGTTGAAGACATCCCACGCGTGGACAAATTGCTCACAGATGATGAAAAGTATTGTGAAAAAATATTCATGGATACTACAAAGCGGGAAGACGACGGTAGATTCGCCGTGCGTATTCCTCTGAAAGAATCGCCCGAATTACTCGGCGACTCTTACAATATGGCGGAAAAAAGATTCATGTCGCTCGAACGTAAGTTAAATCGTTTACCATCATACAAACAATTATACGTTGAATTTATGCGTGAATATAAACAAATGAATCACATGACTGAAGTGAATACTTACGGTAGTTCGAATTATTTTCTTCCACACCACGGCGTGTTCCGCGAGAGTAGCAGCACCACGAAGTTGAGGGTCGTGTTCGACGCAAGCGCAGCTGCCTCTTCAGGCAAGTCGCTGAATGATATTCAGCAGATCGGACCGAAACTTCAAAATGACATATTCTCGATTTTATTACGTTTTAGACAGCACAGATACGTCGGCTGTGCTGATGTCGAAAAGATGTTTCGACAGATTTTAATTCAATCAGATATGCGTGATTTACAGCTAATTCTTTGGAGAGAGAAGACGTCCGATCCGCTGAAAATCTTTCAACTGAACACGGTCACCTACGGAACCGCGTCCGCACCATACTTGAGTATGCGGTGTTTAAAACAACTTGCTCAGGATTGTAACGACGACGTCATCGCTGACGTTATAAATAACGATTTCTTTGTAGATGATTTGATAACTGGGCACGACGATCGAGATGTTTTGTTAGATATTTGCAGAAAAACATCAGAAATCCTAAAATCAGGGTGTTTTCCATTGCGTAAATGGACTTTTAGCTTCGACGTGTGCGATACGATATCTAAGGAGTTGTCGGTTGGTGAGCTAACTCAAAACAAAACCCTCGGTCTAGGTTGGTTAAACGATACGGATAATTTATACTTCACTTCAAGTCTGCAGCCTAATGACGTATCACAGTTAACAAAACGTCATATGCTTTCGATCATTTCACAGATATATGACCCGTTAGGTTTGCTTTCGCCGGCCGTCATTATATCTAAAGTACTAATACAGCGGCTCTGGTTATGTAAGATCGGGTGGGATGAGCCTGTCCCGCGCGACGTCATTGGCACATGGAATCAATTTATTGATTCTCTTTCGACTTTAAATACGTTAAGAATTCCACGCTTCGTACGAAGCGGTAACAACCCATATACCGAGCTTCACATATTTACGGACGCTTCGCAGACCGCTTATGGGGCCTGCGCATATATACGGACATATAACGATGACAGCGACATTGTTGTAAAGTTGTTATGTGCAAAAAGTAAGGTCGCGCCATTAAAAACATTGAGTATTCCCCGTCTAGAACTTTGCGGCGCTTTGATAGGTGCGAAATTGTATGTATTTATATCTAGCGGGGCCCTCGGAGCTAGAGCGATGAAAGTGAGGAGAGCGGTCAGCTTGTTCAATGTACCTATCAAATATAATAAAGTGGTCCAATGTACCTCCGTTGTATCCACAGAAATGACCTCTGAATTCGATTTCCATCCAGCGGGGCCCTCCGTCGTTATCAGGCCGAGATACCTAAAAGTAGTGTCAAACGAAACTTGGCCCAATGTACCTTCCTATTCATTAATTTGTTCTTAAAATTTTTTGATGGTATACCAGAAATTAAGTTTCAAAGTTTTGTCTAGCCAGCGGGGCCCTTTGTTATTTGAATTACCACGTGCGGAAAATGCAGACCATTCTTATGTTTTCCCAATGTACCTCACAATTATTCACTATTTACCAAATTTTTTGTGGTTTTTCTGCCTTAACAAAAAAAAAAAACAACTTTTCATACAAAATAGTCTGTTTGCATAATACGGGGCAACCACAAAAGTATGGTCAGCAAATTCAAAATAAATTATTACTTTGTATATCGGTAGTAATGGTATGTAAACAGAAAAAAAACTGATTTGTTATTAGGAACATAACGTATTTATTATTTCGGAACATGTTGTGTAATACCAGAAAGAAAGAAAATAAGATCACAATAAAAAAAATATAGTCAACAAATTATATTATAATAATCAATGCACAGTCACGTACAAAAGTGCAGTCATAGATTTGTACCTTATTGCAACGTAATGAGATACAGTTCTATGACTTCACTTTTGCACGTGACTGTACTTACCTACTTACTGTAATTATTGCAAAGATATTAATTGTATGTTACATCAACTATTGTCTGACATATATTAAGCAATGCGCTATGATTTTACGTTTATCATTATTTACTTTAACAGTTGAAATTAAGTCATCAAAAGATTCCCATTTGCCATTTTTTCTTCGTAAGCAATGAGCTTTGTAGTGGCCTGTACCACCAGGACAATATTCAATCACAGATGTCAATTTATAGGACTCCTTTTGACTCAAAAACAACATGTTAGGAACTTCCGACAAATATATTTTATTGATACCATTAATATCAAGTGCTATGATATTATTTAATGTATATGATAGTCTACGAACACCAGTACATCCACTGTAGTTACAATTGTTGCCTTCATGCGTAATTCCGTCATTAATAGCTTCATTTAAGAAAGTCATGCCACGCTCTTGTAACATTTTTAAGTTAATAGGCAAAAGAGGAACTTTTCTCCTTAACTTATCAGCACCACAATCTACTTCCGTACAAACTTTTTCCGAAACTGCACTATGAAAATATTCGTATAGAACCTTTTCAAAAATATAAGCCACATTGGTTTGGCAATCAATAGTCATATTAGTTAAATTTATTTCAAAGTTTGCACTTAAAATATTAGACCGAAGATCGTAAATTGTAGAATCTGTATCATTTTGAGCGAGAGATTGTATCAGATTGCTAAAATCATTATCAATTTGTGAGTAGCTCGATTTTACAATAGCGTAATCTACAAATGGAGTGATTCCACCATTTGGTGTATTGCCGCTATATTTATGCATAGCCACAACTATAAGATCAAGAATAATAATTTTCACCACATTATAATTGAGACACCCTTTGATGAGTTTAATGCTGTCAATGTAAAACTTTTTCACTGTGTAGGGAACATCATCAAAACACGAAAGCTTACTCAATGCATGTATGAAATGGGATGTGTCCAATCTTACGAAACAGGATGGTAAATTATCAACACTCTCCTCTAATGCCTTGAAACACTTGTCCACATATTCTTTTGTCGAAGACAATTTTGTAAAGACTTTAACAATTGCACTGGTAAGTGCCGCTGAATCGTCCGAGATAATTTCATTCGGTAGAGGCATAGAGCCTATCCACGTTTCAAGCCACCGAGCTATACTTTCTGTTGTATGAATTTCTGACAACATTTGGACAACAGGGACACTAATATAATTATCTGAATACACGATTCCAGTATACAAAAAAATGTGTTTAGAACAATCTGGTCCTATAAAGTATTTATCTGTTTTATCACTTTGACTTATATTTTTACATAACGAGCCAGTGGCGTCGATGCAAAGACAGATACTTTGTTTTTTTTTAAGATTTTTATAATACATGATTTGTGATTGAGACCAATAATATATGAAAAACGGCCTGGCCGATATCTGTTGAATAAAAGTACAATATGGTGCCATTGTAGATAATTTACAAAGACTTAACACTGGATTTTTGTGTAGTACATTTTCTTGGCGACTTTCATATTTTATTTGCGACAAATGCTTTAAAGTTGGAAGATGAGGTGGTTCTGGGGCCACGTTGTTTTCTTTGAGTAATTCCTTTTCTGGTATTAATACATTCGCTATTTCATTTCGTACTACTAAAGCTGATTTTGTATTAAGTTCTTTGGCTAACTCAGTCCTAGTATAAGAAGTCATTCTATTTTTTGATTTGGGGTTATGCAGATGAGACCGAAAACCTGTAATCTTGCAGTCAATTTTAACATCACCCTCTGTGTCCAGATTCGGAGTCATTGACACCATCAAACGTGCTGAGCATTGATTACAATAACCAATACATTTTACAGATCCTTCTTTAAATACTTGGTGTGATTTCATGCACCAGGTACATGGAAGCTTAGTATATTTCCAAATTTCTAGTGATAAAATACCGGTCCACTTTCGCTTAGGCAGTTTTACTCGTTTTTGAAATATTAAGTTAGGTTTCTTAGGATCATTTCTACGAGTATAAAATATTTGCGGCTCAATTTTTCGCCACTTCTGCAAATCTAATGTAAAACTATAATGTTTTGTCTGATAATCATCATCAGTCAGATTGCCCTCAGAATCAGTCAGATTGCCCTCAGAATCATAGTCTTCGTTACTCGATTCCGGTCTATCACTTTCGCTACTAGCTTCATTCTTAGCAGATCGAAAAAAGTAATTATGATTTCGTTTTATAGATAAGTATATGGCCTTTACAGTCATTTTTTCATTTAATTCTTTTCTAATATTTTTATAGACTTCATGTCCAAGAGATGGCAAATTAACTAAAAAAAACGAATGCAATGATTAACAATAATCAGTAATTATTTTAGACTAGAAATTAGGTCATAAATTATACTAAAAATATTGTAATCTTAAAAACTTACCTACATCCATTAACTGATCTTGGTACTTTTGTATAACTAGTTTCTGTTTTAAAACACTAAGTGCACTGATTTTTCCCATTATAGTTTATTATTAGTAAACCACAACATTTATTTACATTGGTATCGCAGAGTTCTATTTCCTACTGACAATCACGCAATAGCAATAGTTTTGTCATACCTACCCTCATTGCGGAAAATATTTGTTTTGTTGATCTTACCTTACAAAGCGCGTACTACGTACTACATTATTTTCCACATACCTACAGTCTGTCAAGAAAGTCATGACAAAAAATAAACATTAACCTGGTAACATTTTCCTTAAGTGTGAAAGAGACGTCGTTAGTAATGTCCTGCTTAAACTAATGCAAAATGTTACCAGGATAATGCTTATTTTTTGTCAAGACTTTCTTGACAGACTGTACTTATCAGGTTATTTTTAATTCACCTTTTCCCTCTAAGAGGATTTTTGAGGTAAAAATATGCACAACTTTTACTACTTCGAAATCCGTATTTAGATAATTGTACTTTTCAAACAAAATTAATTATGAAACAGACTATTTTGTGTGAAAAGTTGTTTTTTTTTTGTTAAGGCAGAAAAACCACAAAAAATTTGGTAAATAGTGAATAATTGTGAGGTACACTGGTAAAATATAAGAATGGTCTGCATTTTCCGCACGTGGTAATTCAAATAACAAAGGGCCCCGCTGGCTAGACAAAACTTTGAAACTTAATTTCTGGTATACCATCAAAAAATT
Source organism: Pectinophora gossypiella (assembly GCF_024362695.1). Classification (NCBI taxonomy): domain Eukaryota; kingdom Metazoa; phylum Arthropoda; class Insecta; order Lepidoptera; family Gelechiidae; genus Pectinophora; species Pectinophora gossypiella. The sequence continues at coordinate 413,136 of NW_026063251.1, forward strand.
TTAAGAACAAATTAATGAATAGGAAGGTACATTGGGCCAAGTTTCGTTTGACACTACTTTTAGGTATCTCGGCCTGATAACGACGGAGGGCCCCGCTGGATGGAAATCGAATTCAGAGGTCATTTCTGTGGATACAACGGAGGTACATTGGACCACTTTATTATATTTGATAGGTACATTGAACAAGCTGACCGCTCTCCTCACTTTCATCGCTCTAGCTCCGAGGGCCCCGCTAGATATAAATACATCGAAATTGTATAAGAAAATAATCGATTCACTGCGTTTATCTTTCGATCATGTCTTCTTCTGGACGGACTCCACTATAGTGATGGGCTGGCTACGAATGTCGCCGCATTTATTAAAAACGTTCGTTCAAAATCGCGTCACGGAGATAAACGAATTGACAGGAGATATGCAGTGGTTACATGTAAGTAGTGGTGACAACCCTGCAGACCTAGTATCTAGGGGTCTTAATCTAGACATGCTTAGCCGCTCTTCACTCTGGTGGAGTGGCCCTTCCTTTTTATACGATCGCGAAACAAATTGGCGAAATAATAATATTCCGTCTGAAAATAATTTACCCGAAGTTAGGGGCAACCCTATCATTGCCACAACTACTAGTATACAGTTTCCGAACGTTATTGATTTTGAGAAATATTCGTCATATATAAAATTAAAACGCGTATTTGCATATGTTTTGCGCTTCATAAATAACTCGCGTAAACAACAATCGATCAATGAATCATTCAGCCAATCGAGCGTTACTGGCAATCGATCAAATCGTGTAATCGATTTAAGCGCACAGGAACTACTCTCGTCCGAGCAGAAGCTCGCCCGTCTCGCTCAGTTGCAATCATTCCCTGACATTTTTTGTTGTTTACGCAATAAATTACCTTTAAAATCAGTTAAAAACAAGAAACTATACAACAAAATTGTTGGATTAAATGTTTTTCTAGACGATAATGAGGTAATTAGAATCGGTGGACGACTGTGTAATTCATCTAGTTTCAGTTATAATAAAAAACATCCAATCTTGCTTTGCAGTAAACATCGTTTCGCTGTGTTATTATGTGAATACGAACACAAGCAGTTACTACATGCGGCTACGCAGTTACTAGTAGCCAACTTACGAGATAATTGGTGGATTTTAGGAGTTCGGAACCTATCAAAAAAGGTAATTTATGATTGCGTTGTTTGTACGCGTTTAAGGGGTAAAACATTGAACCCTATCATGGGTAACCTACCTGCCGAGCGTTTAGAGCAAACGTTTCTATTTTTTCGTTGTGGTGTTGATTACGCCGGTCCCATATATATTTTAAATCGCAAAGGCAGAGGGGCTAAACTCATAAAGGGGTACATATGTTTATTCATATGTTTTCTAACTCGAGCGATGCATTTGGAACTTGTAAGTAGTCTCTCAAGTAATGATTACTTACTGGCCTTAAAACGTTTTATCTCTCGTCGTGGAAAACCGACAGAGATTTTTTCTGATAATGGGAAAACATTTGTAGGTGCACAAAAGGAAATATCCTCATGTTTTGATGATGATGCTCAAACTAATATTGTAAATTTCGCTTCAAATAATGGTATAGAATTTCGATTTATCCCACCATACGCGCCTCATTTTGGAGGGCTGTGGGAGGCGGGGGTGAAGTCTTGCAAATTTCACCTGCGACGTGTAGTAGGCACAGCAAATTTAACATTCGAGGAGTTTAGCACGGTCTTAGCGCAAATTGAGGCTGTCCTAAATTCCCGCCCTATATCTCCTATGTCCTCAGACTCCAACGACCTGCAACCCCTCACACCAGGGCACTTCCTCATCGGGCGTTCTCTCACAGCGCCGGTGCACGACGATCTCACCTCCAGGCAGGCCAACCGGCTCCCTCGCTACGACCGCATAGAACAGATGAGACAACATTTTTGGCGCCGCTGGTCTACAGAATATATTTCGGAGCTGCAGTTGAGGACAAAGTGGAAGACTAAGGCCGACGACTTACAGCTTAATACGCTTGTTTTAATCAAAGAGGACAATTGGCCACCTTTGAAATGGCGTATGGGAAGAATTACACGTCTATATCCCGGTAAAGATGGGGTGTCACGCGTTGCTGATATTCGTACGGCGTCAGGCGTCATTCAACGTGCGTTCTCCAAGATCTGCCCATTACGACTGGAGCCATCTCCATCAAGCAGCGTTAACGTTTTGGAAGATGGACCTTCCAAGGCTGGGGGCATGTCGTGAAGTGACAGCGCCATCTAGTGCGTCAGCGACGAACCGCGGCATTCACTGCATTCACTCGTTCAGAAACAACTCCATCTTGGGACAACTCTCGTTCAAAAACACTCGCCATCGCCATCTTGGACGCTATTAGCTATTATACTTACCACCTGAAAACGTTGTAACTATTATGTTAAAATAAATAAATACGTTGTAAAAATATATATTGAAATTAAACGATTATTAAACACAGATATTTCTGGAAGGGCATGCGGAAATATATTGACGCTTACGTTAAAAATTGCCTAGCTTGCCAACGTTTCAAACCTACCAACATGAAACCGGCCGGCCTACTACAAACCACTCCAACTAATCAACGTTTTGAGGTGTTATCCTTCGATTTATTTGGCCCTCTGCCTGCTTCGGCATTGGGGAAAACATGGATACTGATTGTGGAGGATGTTGCTACCGGCTGGATTGAGCTATTTGCATTGGAAACTGCAAGCGTTAAAAAATTGTGCTACTCTGCTCATTGATGAGATCTTCTTACGGTACGGGATGCCTAGACGTTTACATAGCGATAACGGACCGCAATTTGTGAGTGCCATCATGCAACATGTCACGTACTGCCTGGACATCAAACACACGTTCAACCCTGTTTACCATCCAGCTGCAAATCCTGTAGAAAGAAAAAACCGTGACCTGAAAACTCAGCTAGCAATACTAGTACAAGATAACCACCGGGATTGGGAAGATAAGCTACCGTGCATTCGTTTCGCCATGAATACGGCTACAAGTCTCGTTACTGGGCATACTCCAGCATACCTCACATTTGCCCGAGAGCTTCGGACCCCGGATGATAGTGCCCACGATTTGAGGCAGATCATTGTGTCAGAGAACTTTGTTCCCGAAGTAACGCCGAAACTCCTGTTACTCGCCGCAACTTTACAAAGAGCGCGTGAAGTTAGAGAGGGAAAGGAGGAACAAAGGAGGGAGTACGCAGATAAAAGTCGCCGCCCAGACCCCGGATACGAACCTGGTGATTTAGTTCTCGTCACAACACACACCATAAGCAGAGCTGTCCAAGGGGTTAGTGCGAAATTTGGACCACGACGAGATGGACCTTATATGATCAAATCGCGCCAAGGATCTACCTCGTACGTCCTGGTAAAACCCGATGACTCAGAGACACCCATGGGAACATACCACACATCTGCGTTGGTACCCTATCATGGTGATTGCAACAGCTTACCAACCCCTGTACAACCACTGAGGAAACGGGGTCGTCCCAAAAAGACAACACCTCCAGCCGCAGCCATCCGACCACGAGGACGACCCAAAAGGAACTAAACCTTCTGTGCCCTGTCCTTCTCGTCGGGGCGTCTTCGAGGACAGAGGGGGAGTATGTAACAACGCCGCTATTGGCATTGTAATCAATAAAAGTTAGTTCCCCGGTAGCACCACTAGATGGCGCTGTACCAAATTAGAACGCGGTATCGATGTGTTCAAGTCATTCTAATAGGAACGGACATACATTTTGTAAATTTATGGGGATCGCTCTGTCTTGCCGAGTGCTCGGAGGTAGCTCTCACGTCTACCCACACTGCAGCCATCGACGTTGAGGCAGGGGGGGGTATTTTAATAAAATACCCTCCTGATACCGCGGCTCCAAACGGTATCACCGTTATCACCCTATCCACCCCCGGCCTCCCACCAGCGGGTCTCACCGGGGAGGGCGTGATAACGCGTGCTCTGCCAGGCGGACCGCCAAACCTCGCACGCAAGCAGCTCCAACGCCGCTTCATCGCGCCTCAGCCGTAACGGGGTGAGCATGGCTCCCCCAACAGCTGGAGTCGCGAAACGTAGGGCGCGCGTATTCGTGCGCTCCTACTTCGACACCGCGCTCGCTGCTGCCACCACTGCAGCAGCGTCCAGAAGACCTACTTCGCCCCCGCCATGCTTAGCTGGCGCCACCCGCCGACCGCCTCCTTTTCCGCTGCCCCTGCCCAAACTTCCGGGAGCAGGAGCCGCGGTAAAGAGGACCACGACGCCGCCTGAACGTCGTCCACCGCAGCCCGTGGCGAGGACCACGCCGCCCACCGCACTCTCCATGCCCCTGTTGGACATGGAGACGACACCGCCGCGGTCATACGCGGCGGTGTTAAACACCAACCCCAACTCGCCGCCGCACGCGCCACCGCGTCCGTCCCTCCGGACGACGCCCACGCCGTCGAAGTCTGTGCACCTCCAGCCGCCGCTCGCACCCGCGAGCAAAAAGATCCCGCCCATCGTGGTCGACCGGCTGCCTGACTGGCCCCACCACTTCCGTAAGCTGCGGGAGCTGCTGGGCCACGTCCCCAACGCGCGCCCGTACGGGAAGGGCGTCCGCTTCCTGGCGAGGACCGAGGAAGAGTTCCGGCTCTACCAGCGGTACCTCACCACCCTGGAGAGAGCCACGGGACTCTCCTGGTTCGCGTACGCCCCACCGGCGGAGCGCTCGTTGAAGCTGGCCATCCGTGGCCTACCCCTGGACACCGACGTCGCCGTCCTGGAAGAGGAGCTGCGCAACCGCGGCTTCGAGCCGACTTTCATCCGGCCCATCCAGGCTCGAGAGGGGAGACCGGGCTGTATCTTCTTCACGGAGATCCGTAGGACGCTGGGATTCCAGCGAGTCTACCAGATCTCCGAGCTCCTCTACATGCCCGGCATCAAGGTCGAGGCGTGGAGGGGAAGAAGAGGTGCAGCTCAATGCCACCGCTGCCAACAATTCAGACACAGCAGTCACAACTGCCACCGTCCTGCAGCCTGCGTCCGCTGTGGCGAGTGCCACACTGCGAGCGAGTGTCCGCGTCCCCGGGACGACCCGGCCACCTGCTGCAACTGCGGGGGACCACACCCTGCAAACAGCCCCTCCTGCCCGGTGAAGATGCGTGAGCTGCGCAACACCAGGGCGGGCACCGCACCCACGACCGTGAGAAGACCGATTCCACCAGCAGTCTCCATCGTGGACCCCGGTAGTGAGCCGACCGCGCAGGGCTCACTCATGGCCGCGGCAAATGGCCCAGACGGGCCCAAGCCGAAGCGCCCACGAATCCGCAGGAGAGCGAACCCTGCTCCCGTCGCTACCACCACTGCCGAGCCCATCGCCGTGGAACCCGTCCCCCCGCAGCCCTCTACGTCAGAGACAGCAGCCGCCGCCCCTCCCAAGGGGAAGAAGGCGAGGCTCCGAGCGGAGGCTCCCCCAGCTCCCTCCAGCGAGAAGCTGGAAGTCCTGGAGGAGACCATGCAGTTGCTGCATAACATCTTGGCCGCCATTCGCACACAGACCGACCCAGTGCCCATCATCGTGGGAGGCCTGGCATCGTTGCTGGGCCAACTCACCGGTGGGCACTGACTACCAACACCGGACTGGACCGGGGCTGCCCACATCCACTACTCCCCGTCGAGTAGTTAGGATCGTGGCCACCCCCCGGGGGATGAGTTGACGCTTCCAGTGGCAGTGGAAGCAGTCCTCTCCCCCCCTCCAGCCGCTTCGACACCAGCTGCCCCGGCGACGGAGCAGCTTCACCGGACCAGACACCACCGCTAGCTGACGGGCGCTCACTGGGCCTCCCCCAACGGGGAACCACCCGGTGGGCTCGACCTCGCTAGCGGCACCTCGGACTGACAACTCCATCGGGCTCACGGAGGGGCGACCATCGCCCGCCGTGTCCCACCCCCGAGCCACGCCCGTCTTTGCGGGCGGCGAGCGCCGCCACGTTAAAGGGGCCACGCCCTGAGAACGTCTCCCCGTCGCGGGCTTCGCCCGCGACGTGAAGAAACCCAACGCGTAAATTTATGGATCGCTCTGTCCACTCGGATGCGCACGGAAGCCGAAGTTTTCTCCGTCCACCCACACACCGCTGCCTGACGAGAAGAAGAAGCAGGGAGGGTATTTTTATTCAAAAATACCCTCCAGATTCCGCGGCTCCAAAGGGTAACACCGTTATCACTCCTACCCACCCCCGGCCTCCCACCAGCGGGTCTCACCGGGGAGGGAGTGATAACGTGTGCGCTGCCTGGCGGACCGCTAGGTTTCGCACAAGTGGACAGCCCCATCGCGCCCACACTGTAACGGGGTGAGCAGAGCAAGGATGGCTCCCCCAACCGCCGGCGTGACGAAGCGGAGGGCCCGCACATTCGTGCGCACCCGCGTCGTCACCAAGCCCATCGCCGCCGACACCCCACCGCCTCCACCGCGCCTCAACACTGCAGGCGCGCGACGGGCCTCGTTCCCGCTGCCCATGCCTCTACTTCCGAGAGCAGGTCCCGCGGAGAAGAGGACCGTGACGCCGCCACAGCGGCCACCAACAAATCCCGGCGTGAGAACCACTCCGCCCGTCGCACTCTCCATGCCCATACTGGACATGGAGACAACGCCGCCGCGCTCGTTCGCAAGTAACAACCCGTTCTCACCACTGCTCGAGTCGGAGAAGACGCCGCCGCGCTCATATGCGGCCGTCCTAAATACAAACCCGGATTCGCCACCGCACGCGCCCCCGCGTCCGTCCCCCCGGACGATGCCCACGCCTTCACCGAAGCCTGTCAAACTGCAACCGCCGCTCGCCCCAGCGAGCAAGAAGATTCCGCCCATCGTGGTGGACCAGCTGCCCGACTGGCCGCACCACTTCCGCAAGCTGCGGGAGGTGCTCGGCCACGTCCCCAACGCGCGCCCGTACGGGAAGGGTGTGCGTTTCATGGCGAAGACCAACGAAGAGTTCCGGCTTTACCAGCGCTACCTTGCCGGCCTGGAAAAAGCGACGGGACTCTCCTGGTTCGCCTACGCCCCCCCGGCGGAACGCGCCTTGAAGCTGGCCATCAAGGGCCTGCCCATGGAGACCAACACCGCCGAACTGGAGGAGGAGCTGCGTAACCGCGGCTTCGACCCCCAGTACATCCGTCCCATCCAGGGCAGGGTGGGCGGAATCTTCTTTGTGGAGATACGACGGACACTGGGCTTCCAGTCCATTTACGCCACCACCGAGCTCCTTTGCATGCCCGGTGTGAAGGTTGAAGCATGGAGGGGACGCAAAGGAGCCCCCCAATGTCACCGCTGCCAGCAGTTTCGGCACAGCAGCCACAACTGCCACCGACCGGCGGCCTGCGTTCGCTGTGGCGAGAGCCACGCAGCGAAGGACTGCACGCGACCCCGGGAGGTACCGGCGACGTGCTGCAACTGCGGGGGAGCCCACCCTGCAAACAGCCCTTCTTGCCCTATCAAGTCGCGCGAGCTGCGCAACACGAGGGCAGGCACCGCGCCCTTGACCGGCGCAAGAAGAGCTGTCCCAGCAACCTCCACCGTGGACCCAACCAGCGAGCCGACAGCGAGGAGCTCGCTCATGGCCGCGGCGAACGGCCCAAACGGACCCAAGCCGCAGAGGAAGAGGCGCGCCCGTAAAAGGGCAACTCTCGCCCCCACCGCTACCACCACCGCCGAGCAAATCGCCGTGGAACATGTCCCGCCGCAGCCCTCTACGTCAGAGACAGCAGCCGCCGCCCCTCCCAAGGGGAAGAAGGCGAGGCCCCGAGCGGAGGCTCCCCCAGCTCCCTCCAGTGAGAAGTTGGAAGTCCTGGAGGAGACCATGCAGTTGCTGCACAATATCTTGGCCGCCATCCGCACGCAGACTGACCCAGTGCCCATCATCGTGGGAGGCCTGGCATCGCTGCTAGGCCAACTCACCGGTGGGCACTGAAGCACCAACACCGGACTGGACCGGGGCTGCCCACATCCACTACTCCTCGTCGAGTAGTTAGGATCGTGGCCACCCCCCGGGGGATGAGTTGACGCTTCCAGTGGCAGTGGAAGCAGTCCTCTCCCCCCCTCCAGCCGACTCGACACCAGCTGCCCCGGCGACGGAGCAGCTCACCGGACAAGACACCACCGCCAGCTGACGGGCGCTCACTGGGCCTCCCCCAATGGGGAATCACCCGGTGGGCTCGACCTCGCTGGCGGCTCCACGGAAGGTCAACATCGTGGCTCACGGAGGGGCGTTATCGCCCGCCGTGTCCCAAACCCCGTGACACGCCCGTTTTTGCGGGCGGCGAGCACAGCCACATCAAGGGGGCTCAGCCCCGAGGATGTCTCCCCAGCGGCCGCGATCATACGCGGCGGTGTTAAACACAAACCCGGACTCGCCGCCGCATGCGCCTCCGCGCCCGTCCCTCCGGACGACGCCCACGCCATCGCCGCCGAAGAAGACCGCCCAGCAACCACCGCTCGCCCCCGCGAGCAGAAAGATCCCACCAATAGTGGTGGACCAGCTGCCAAACTGGCCGCATCATTTCCGCCAGCTGCGGGAGATGCTGGGCCACGTCCCGAACGCGCGCCCCTACGGGAAGGGCGTACGCTTCCTGGCGAGGACCGAGGAAGAGTTCCGGCTCTACCAGCGGTACCTCACCACCCTGGAGAGAGCTACGGGACTTTCCTGGTTTGCGTACGCCCCCCCGGCGGAGCGCTCGCTGAAGCTGGCCATACGAGGCCTCCCATTTGACACCGACATCGCCGAGTTGGAGAAGGAGCTGCGGGCCCGCGGCTATGAACCCAACTACATCCGCCCCATCCAGGCCAGAGAGGGAAGATCGGGCTGTATTTACTTCGTGGAGATCCGTAGGACGCTGGGCTTCCAGCAAGTCTACGAGATCTCCGACCTTCTCTGCATGCCCGGCGTCAAAGTCGAGGCGTGGAGAGGGCGAAGAGGTGCAGCCCAATGCCACCGCTGCCAGCAATTTAGGCACAGCAGCCATAATTGCCATCGTCCTGCTGCCTGTGTCCGCTGTGGTGGGAGCCACGCGGCCAAAGACTGTCTGCGCCCCCGGGAGGTCCCGGCAACCTGCGCTAACTGCGGGGGGACGCACCCGGCAAACAGCCCTTCGTGTCCAGTCAAACTGTGCGAGCTGCGCAACAAAAGGGCGGGTACTGCGCCACTGACTAGGACACCAAGAAGAACCGCACCAGCATCCTCCACCGTGGTGGATCCCTCCAGCGAGCCGACTGCGCAAAACTCGCTCATGGCCGCGGCGAACGGCCCAGATGGGCCTAAGCCGCAAAGGCCGAAGCGGGTCCGCCAGAGGACGAAGCCCGCCCCCACCGATACCACCACCGCTGAGCCGATCGCCGTGGAACCCGTCCCCCCGCAGCCCGCGACATCGAAGACAGCAGCCGCCGCCCCTCCCAAGGGGAAGAAGGCGAGGCCCCGAGCGGAGGCACCCGCAGATTCCGCCAACGAGGAGAAGTTGGAAGTGTTGGAGCAGTCTATCCAGCTGCTCCACGACATCCTGGCGGCCATCCGCACAAGGACTGACCCAGTGCCCATCATCGTGGGAGGCCTGGCATCGCTGCTAGGCCAACTCACCGGTGGGCACTGAAGCACCAACACCGGACTGGACCGGGGCTGCCCACATCCACTACTCCTCGTCGAGTAGTTAGGATCGTGGCCACCCCCCCGGGGGATGAGTTGACGCTTCCAGTGGCAGTGGAAGCAGTCCTCTCCCCCCCTCCAGCCGACTCGACACCAGCTGCCCCGGCGACGGAGCAGCTCACCGGACTTGACACCACCGCCAGCTGACGGGCGCTCACTGGGCCTCCCCCAATGGGGAATCACCCGGTGGGCTCGACCTCGCTGGCGGCTCCACGGAAGAACAACATCGTGGCTCACGGAGGGGCGTTATCGCCCGCCGTGTCCCAAACCCCGTGACACGCCCGTTTTTGCGGGCGGCGAGCGCAGCCACATCAAGGGGGCTCAGCCCCGAGGATGTCTCCCCGCCGCGGGCTTCGCCCGCGACGAGAAGAAACCCGACGGAGTAAATTTATGGCCGAAATAGCCCGCTAGATTATTTCGCAGTACGTGACATGGCGCCCTCTCCCAAGTCCGAAGGATCGCTGCGGGAGTTCCCCAGGGTAGCTGCCTATCTCCGGTTTGCTACGCCAGGTACACGGATGACATCCCCGTGGAGGGAGGGTCCAAGCTGGCGCTTTACGCCGATGACGCTGCCTTCTTCGCGACGTCCTTGAACGCCAAGCACGCCGCGAAGAAGATGCAGCGAACCTTGGATGCCCTCCCTGCCTGGCTGGCAAAGTGGAGATTGACGGTGAACGTGGGGAAAACCCAAGCGATCACTGTGGGACGTGGTCGGCTACACCCTCCGAATCTGACGCTGCATGGTGAGGAGATCGGGTGGTCCTCGCAGGCTAAATACCTGGGTGTGACCATAGACCGCCACCTCACCATGGCCCAGCATGCGAGGAATGTGATCGGACAGGCAGGTGCTGCCACTGCTCTGCTCCGCCCCATTCTTTGCTCGAGTCTCCCGTTGCGCATGAAGCTCGGCGTGTATAAGGCGTACATTAGGACACGGCTTACCTATGCCGCCCCCGCGTGGTACGCATTGGTCTCTGAGACCCATCGCCAAAGACTGCGGGCACAGCAGTCCAAGGCGTTGCGCACCATCGCGGACGCGCCGAGATTCGTCCGCAACGAAGTAATTCGGAGGGACCTAAAAGTCGAGACCTTGGATGAGTTTATCTCCAGGCTCTCGACTGGGATGTTCGCGCGCGCGGACGAGTCAGATTTCGTGCACCTACGAAATCTGGCTCCATACCACGCGCGGCCCCCGGACTGGAAGCCGTATCCTCGCGAGCTGGCTGATGTGGAGGAGCTCGACGAGGATACCTACCCAGCAACGGACTGACCCAAGCCGCCGGTTTGAGGGCAACCGTCATTGTTGACGGTTTCGACCTTGCCGGCGGACTCATCGGACTGACCTCACCGGACTGACCCCGCCGGCTCGAGCTGACCTGGAAACTTCGGGTCAAGCTCACCGGCCACCTACTATGACGAGACACGTACCGCCTGGCTGGAGTCGCTCACTGGGCCTCCCTCAACAGGGTCTCACCCGGTGGGCTGACTCGCCGGCGGTACCATCCTGGACAAGAAATTGGGCCTTCGGAGGCGCGAAACTCGCCCGCCGTGGCCCGCCCCCGTGCCCCGCCCGTTTTAGCGGGCGGCGAGAGCTACCGCACCAAAGGGGCTAAGCCCCGAGGGTGCCTCCCCGACGTCCGCTTCGCGGACGTCGAGAAGACAACAACTGGTAAATTAATGGGGATTCGCTTGTCCTTCGATGCGCACGGATGCACCTCTGTCGCCATACGTTGCTGCCTGACATCATCAAAGAGCTGGGGGGGGTATTTTTATTCAAAAGTACCCTCCAGATTTCGCACGCTCGCTAGGTAACACCGTTATCACACCTATCACCCCCGGCCTCCCACCAGCGGGTCTCACCGGGGAGGGTGTGATAGCGTGTGCCCTGCCTAGCGGACTGCTCGACATCGCGCACAGGACAACTCCACGCTGCGTCCATACGGGGTGAGCATGGCTCCCCCAACGCCCGGAATAACGAAGCGCAGGTCGCGCGTATTTGTGCGCACCTGCCCTTCCATAACCCACGCCACCGCTGCAATCGCAGCAATGATGCCGCCCGCCACACCGCCATTCAGTGGCGCAACTCATCGGCCACCCGCTTTCCCGCTGCCCCTGCCCCAACTTCCGGGAACAGAGGCCGCGGCAAAGAAGATTGCCACGCCGCCGGAGCGGCCCCTGCCGCAACTCCGCACGAGGACTTCCCCGCCTGTTGCACTCTCCATGCCCTCACTGGACATGGAGACATCGCCGCCGCGTACATTCAGCTTCGCGCCCACCAACCCTTTCTCGCCGCCCTCCATGTCCAGGCCGGACACGGAGACAACACCGCCGCGATCATACGCGGCGGTGTTAAACACCAACCCGGCTTCGCCGCCGCACGCGCCACCGCGCCCGTCCCTCCGGACGACGCCCACGCCATCGCCGCCGTCGAAGAAGACCGCCCAGCAGCCGCCGCTCGCCCCCGCGAGCAGGAAAATCCCACCCATAGTGGTGGACCAGCTGCCGAACTAGCCGCACCACTTCCGCCAGCTGCGGGAGATGCTGGGCCATGTTCCGAACGCGCGCCCCTACGGGAAGGGCGTACGCTTCCTGGCGAGGACCGAGGAAGAGTTCCGGCTCTACCAGCGGTACCTCACCACCCTGGAGAGAGCTACGGGACTCTCCTGGTTCGCGTACGCCCCCCCGGCGGAGCGCTCGCTGAAGCTGGCGATCCTCGGTCTGCCCGTTGACACGAACTCCACCGACCTGGAGGAGGAGCTGCGCAACCGCGGCTTCTTCCCGGAGTACGTCCGGCCCATCCAGGGCAAAAGAGGCTGCATCTTTTTCGTCGAGATCAAGAGGACACACGGCTTCCAGACAATCTACGAAACCACCGAGCTGATGTGCATGCCCGGTGTGAAGATTGAGGCATGGAGAGGACGCAAGGGGCCCTCCCAATGTCACCGCTGCCAACAATTTCGCCACAGCAGCCACAATTGTCACCAGCCGATGGCCTGTGTCCGCTGTGGCGAAAGCCACGCGGCCAAGGATTGCCTGCGGCCCAGAGAAGTCCCAGCAACGTGTTGCAACTGCGGGGGGACTCACCCGGCCAACAGCTCTTCTTGCCCGGTCAAGTTGCGCGAGCTGCGGAATACCAAGGCGGGTACCGCGCCTATGACCAGCGCGAGAAGAGCCTCACTGCCACCTCCACCTTCAACAGTGGACCCCACCAGCGAGCCGACCGCGCGGAGCTCGCTTATGGCCGCGGCGAACGGCCCAGACGGGCCCAAGCCGCGCAGGCCGAAGCGCATCCGCGCGAGGGCAAAGCCTGCCCCTGCAGCCACTATGACTGTCGAGCCGCAGCCGACACCGACGCCGAACCAAGCGGTCGCCGCCCCCCCCCCCCCCCGGCGGGGGGAAGAAGGCGAAGCCCCCAGCGGAATTACCACCGGCTCCATCCAGCGAAAAACTGGAAGTGTTGGAGCAGACGATCCAGCTGCTCCACAACATCCTCGCTGCCATCCGCTCACGGACTGACCCTGTGCCCATCATCGTGGGAGGCCTGGCATCACTGCTGGGCCAACTCACTGGTGGGCACTGACCTCTCGGACATCGGACTGGACCGGGGCTGCCCACATCCACTACTCCCCGTCGAGTAGTCAGGATTGTGGCCACCCCCCCCCCCCCCCCCCCCGGGGGATGAGTTGACGCTTCCAGTGGCAGTGGAAGCAGTCCTCTCCCCCCCTCCAGCCGACTTGACACCAGCTGCCCCGGCGACGGAGCAGCTCACCGGACACGACACCACCGCCAGCTGACGGGCGCTCACTGGGCCTCCCCCAACGGGGAACCACCCGGTGGGCTCGACCTCGCTGGCGGCTCCACGGACGTAACATCGGGCTCACGGAGGGGCGTTCTCGCCCGCCGTGTCCCAACCCCGTGCCACGCCCGTTTTTGCGGGCGGCGACTGCCACCACATTGGAGGGGCCACGCCCCGTGAATGTCTCCCCGTCGCGGGCAAACCCGACGACGTAAATTAATGGGGATCGCTTGTCCACTCGCATGCGCACGGATGCACCTCTGTCGTCATACGCTGCTGCCTGACATCATAGAAGCTGGGGGGGGTATTTTTATTTAAAAATACCCTCCAGATTCCGCAAGTTCGCTGGAAGACACTGTTATCACTCCTATCACCCCCGGCCTCCCACCAGCGGGTCTCACCGGGGAGGGAGTGATAGCGTGTGTGCTGTCTAGCGGACCGCCCGACATCGCGCAACTGGACAACTCGCTCTGCGTCCATACGGGGTGAGCATGGCGCCCCCAACAGCCGGTGTGTCGAAGCGCATGTCTCGCGTGTTCGTGAGCACCCGCCTATCGACCGCCATCACAGCCACCGCTACTTCGCCCGCACTGCCGCCTATCGCCCGAACCTACCGGCCGCCCGTTTTCCCGCGACCCCTGCCCCAACTTCCGGGAACAGAGGCCGCGGCAAAGAGGACTGCCACGCCGCCGGAGCGGCCCCCGCCGCAACTCCGCACGAGGACTTCCCCGCCTGTCGCACTCTCCATGCCCTCACTGGACATGGAGACAACGCCGCCGAGCACGTTCTCCTTCGCGCCCACCAACCCCTTTTCGCCGCCCTCCATGTCCAGGCCGGACACGGAGATAACACCGCCGCGATCATACGCGGCGGTGTTAAACACAAACCCGGACTCGCCGCCGCATGCGCCTCCGCGCCCGTCCCTCCGGACGACGCCCACGCCATCGCCGCCGAAGAAGACCGCCCAGCAGCCACCGCTCGCCCCCGCGAGCAGGAAGATACCACCGATAGTGGTGGACCAGCTGCCAAACTGGCCGCACCACTTCCGCCAGCTGCGGGAGGTGCTCGGCCACGTCCCGAACGCGCGCCCCTACGGGAAGGGCGTACGCTTCCTGGCGAGGACCGAGGAAGAGTTCCGGCTCTACCAGCGGTACCTCACCACCCTGGAGAGAGCTACGGGACTCTCCTGGTTCGCGTACGCCCCCCCGGCGGAGCGATCGCTGAAGCTGGCCATCAAAGGCCTACCGGCGGACACCAACATCGCCGAACTGGAGGAGGAGCTGCGCAACCGCGGCTTCGACCCCCAGTTCATCTGCCCTATCCAGGGCAGGGTTGGCTGCGTTTTCTTCGCGGAAATCCGGCGAACCCTAGGGTTCCAGACCATCTACGCCACCACCGAGCTCCTCTGCATGCCCGGTATCAAGATTGAAGCATGGAGGGGACGCAAAGGAGCTCCTCAATGCCACCGCTGCCAGCAGTTTCGGCACAGCAGCCACAACTGCCACCGACCGGCGGCCTGCGTTCGCGACCCCGGGAGGTACCGGCGACGTGCTGCAACTGCGGGGGAGCCCACCCTGCAAACAGCCCTTCTTTCCCTATCAAGTCGCGCGAGCTGCGCAACACGAGGGCAGGCTCCGCGCCCTTGACCGGCGCAAGAAGAGCTGTCCCAGCAACCTCAACCGTGGACCCAACCAGCGAGCCGACAGCGAGGAGCTCGCTCATGGCCGCGGCGAACGGCCCAAACGGACCCAAGCCGCAGAGGAAGAGGCGCGCTCCTAAAAGGGCAACTCCCACCCCCACCGCTTCCACCACCGCCGAGCAAATCGCCGTGGAACCCGTCCCGCTGCAGCCCTCTACATCAGAGACAGCAGCCGCCGCCCCTCCCAAGGGGAAGAAGGCGAGGCCCCGAGCGGAGGCACATGCAAACACCGCCAACGAGAAGTTGGAAGTGTTGGAGCAATCTATCCAGTTACTCCACGACATCCTGGCGGCCATCCGCACAAGGACTGACCCAGTGCCCATCATCGTGGGAGGCCTGGCATCCCTGCTGGGCCAACTCACCGGTGGGCACTGACTACCAACACCGGACTGGACCGGGGCTGCCCACATCCACTACTCCTCGTCGAGTAGTTAGGATCGTGGCCACCCCCCGGGGGATGAGTTGACGCTTCCAGTGGCAGTGGAAGCAGTCCTCTCCCCCCCTCCAGCCGACTCGACACCAGCTGCCCCGGCGACGGAGCAGCTCACCGGACTCGACATCACCGCCAGCTGACGGGCGCTCACTGGGCCTCCCCCAATGGGGAACCACCCGGTGGGCTTGACCTCGCTGGCGGCACCACGGAAGGATAACATCGTGGCTCACGGAGGGGCGTTATCGCCCGCCGTGACCCAAACCCCGTGACACGCCCGTTTTTGCGGGCGGCGAGCGCAGCCACATCAAGGGGGCTCAGCCCCGAGGATAAGGAGAAACCCGTAAATTAATGGACAGTCGGAGTTGCATTTCCGCACGCACTTCTGCTGTCTGCGCACGCTCGTACCCAGTGTTCGTGGAAGTGGCGGGCATCTCCCCCCTTCCGAAACCCCTCGGCAAAGTCCGAGGTTAGGGCTCGCTGGGTCCGGCTCGGCCCCCGACCCGCGACAGGTGGTCGCGACTAAGTGCCGGTGAGCTCCCGGAACCCCACACTTCGGCACTGGTCTGCCGGGTGTGGTTAGGCCGGGAGGGAAGCTGGCGGGAGCGATCGCCTGGCACGAGTAAGATTGGGTGTCGGTCTGCTTCCGAGAGGTCGAGAGGTCTTTGCCCAGCGGGCTGGGGACGCCTGGTGCGCCAGGTGTCCCCCGGTTGTTTCCCCGGCGGGAAAGGAGTTCTGACTCCGCCGCCGGGTGAAACGGCGCCCTAAGCGCCCCAGGGTCTTCCGCAGGAGCGCGGCGGCTTCCCTACTTGGGATTCCGCACCTGCGGGAGACCCTGGCGTCACTGCGCCAACCCGCGCGTGACGCAGTGCGTCCCTCCCCCCTCCACGCCGGGGGCGGGGGAGACGTACTTCGACGCGCCCCTCGCCCCTGCGGGCGAGGGCCCCCCGTCACCGGGGCCGTCCCTCTCCATGCCGGAGCTGGGACCGCCATCGCCGCCGCCGCGCCGGACAGCGCCGCCGCTGCACTTAGCAGCGGCCCCGTTGCCGCAGCGCCCCTCTCGCGCGAGCCGCTCCCCGGCGCGCTCGACGTCCCCGCCACCGGCCAAGGTGCTCGCCGCCCAGTCCCAGTCCCCGTCTTCGGGAGAGGGCAGGCATGCCCTTCGACTGCCGGTGCGCGGAGCCGTGTCTCCCCCCCCAGGTCGCGCCCACGCCGGCGCCACGTCAGTCGCCGGAGGCGATGGACACGCAGCCGTCGTACGCGGCTGCGGCCTCGACGACACCACAGCGGGACGCACATTCCCCGCTCCAGGCCAAGCCCGCGTCGCAGCCTGCTCCGCCGAAGCGAGAGCGTTACCCCCCTTTGGTGGTGGAAGTACTCCCGGACTGGGCTCGGCACTTCCGAGCCCTCCGGGAGAAGCTCGGACACCCCCCTAACGTCCGTCCATACGGGCGGGGGGTACGCTTTATACCGCGCACAGGGGAGGAGTACAGGACCATTCAGTCCTACCTGATGGCCCTGGAAAAGGAGACCACGATATCGTGGTTCTCCTACTCCCTTCCGGTGGAGCGCAACCTCAAGGTTGCCATCCGAGGGCTGCCGGTCGACACCGACCCAGCCCTCATTGAGGCCGAGTTACGCCGACTGGGGTACACCCCTGAGTTCGTGCGCGCCATCCAGGCGCGTTTCGGACGACCCGGGTGTATATACCATGCCCAGCTCGAGCGTAACTCTGCGACCATCCCGGGAATTTATGGAGTCACGGAACTCCTTAACATGCCCGGGGTGAAAATAGAGGCCTGGCGGGGCAAAAAGGGACCGGCGCAGTGCCACCGGTGCCAGCAGTTCCGCCACTCCTCGCACAAGTGCCACCGCAAGATTGCGTGTGTGCGGTGCGGGGAGGAACACGCGGCCAGGGACTGCCCCAGACCAAGGGAGCAACCGGCGACCTGCGCCAACTGTGGTGGGCCACATCCCGCCAACCATGTGGCCTGCCCGGCCTTCGTGCGCGAGGCGCGCAACAAGAAGGCCGGAACCACAGCCCGCACCTCCTCGGGGCAAACGACCAAGAAGGTCTTGGTCGCGCCCACAGGCGAGTCGAACGCCCAGGGGTCGCTCATGGCGGCGGCCAACGGCCCGAAGAGTGGCCCCACGAAGCGGCGTAAGAGGAGGCGCGGCAGGGGAGGAAAAGGTCCCTCCTTGCCCCAAATCCCGCCGCGACAGCAGCCTAAGGAGCCGGCGACATCGTCTGCTCCTAAGACAACCCCCTCCATCCGACCCCCCGCCCCAAGCCAGGGGAAGGGGAAGTCGGCCGGAACTGGCGATCCAGCCGCCGCCAAGAAGGCGGCACTACTGGTCGCCATGGGGGTACTCCAAGATGTCCTGAAGGCACTGGAGCAGGATCTCGATCCTGTTACAGTGCTATTGGACGGGATGAAGAGGTTGTTAACGGCATAAAATTTATGTCGTTAAGAATCCTTCATTGGAACGCCGAAGGCCTGTCTAGAAAGATAGGTCTTCTACGTGTTCTCTTGAGGGAGCAGAACATTGATGTCGCCCTGATCTCAGAGACCAAGCTGAGAGGCGCAGACCGACTGAAGATCCCCAACTTCTTCGTATACCGGAAGGACGAGCTCAGTGACCTCGGTCAGGCTTATAGAGGCCTAGCCGTCCTGGTAAGAAGAAGGTTGGTGCACCAGCCTCTGCCACCTATCGCTGGTCTTCAGTCGATCTACGCCCTGGGAGTGGAGATCGCTCTCGGAGACGTCCCAACACGTGTGTTTGCGGTTTATAAGCCGCCGGCGGCGCGTCTTGTCCTCGCGAACGTTCAGAAAATTCTGGACAGCCCGGGGCCAACGATCGCGGCCGGTGACTGGAACTGCAAGCACGTTGGTTGGAATTCCACGTGGACCTGTCCAAATGGACGACGTCTGTTCGATGACGCCAACGGGGGCGGGTATGTGGTTCTGGGGCCGGAGACCCCGACCCACTACCCGCACAACCCCGCTCATCTCCCAGATGTGATAGACCTCGCGGTGGTCAAGGGGCTCCGGCCCGATCCCACCGTTGAGACGTTAGACTATCACACAGGCTCCGACCATCAACCAGTCCTGATGGTTATTTCAAACCATCCTACCAGGACGAGGCTGCTGCCGCCGCGGCGGAAGTGCTCCTGGGATAAATTCGGCCAGTACATGGTAGAGAACACTCCCATGCGACCAGTCTCGACCCCCACGGATGTCGACGAGTTGGCAACCGAGTTCGCCTCTACAGTCCAGCGGGCATTGCAACATGCCGCGCTCGAAGCTCCCAAACCGGGAGCCGCTCCTCCCACGCCGAAGCATATTGCGAATATGCTCGCGGAAAAGAGGCGACTCCGCAAGCAGTGGAATACCACGCGTTGCCCCACCATGAAGTCCCGGCTGAATGCGCTGGCCGAGAAGATCTCGGCCGCGCTCGATAGTGCCTCCGCCGACTCTTGGCAACACACTATCGACTCAGCCGGCGAGGATTGGACCGGCATCCATAGACTGTGTCGACAGCTCTCCGGGAAGCCGACACCAGTGCGACCTCTCCTCGCTCAGGACGGGACACCCCGTTTTAGAGCTGAGGATCGAGCGGAAATCTTCGCTGAGTGTCTGGAGAGCCAATTTCGGCCGAACCCAGGCGCCGACCATGACGAAGAAGAAGTCTCCCGAAATCTAGCGGGCTATTTCGGTCAGCCGATAGCCCCTGATGAGGATCCCGTCGTCTTTACGCCCGGACAGGTGCTCCGGGCGCTAAGACGGACTCCGCTCCGGAAGGCCCCCGGCCCGGATGGCATTACCAACGAAATGCTGCGTCACCTTCCACCGCGTTCAGTCGCAGCGGTGACGCGCATTTTTAATGGCATCACGCGGACGGGGCACTTTCCGGATTGCTGGAAGCTTGGGCGAGTTATCATGCTCCCCAAGCCCGGGAAGAATATCCTGAAGCCTGAGAGCTATCGGCCAATCACCTTGCTACCGAACATCAGCAAGGTGTTTGAGAGACTTCTTCTGCGTCACATGATCCCACATATCATGCCACGCGAGGAACAATTCGGCTTTCGAGCCGAGCATTCCACGACCCTTCAACTGACAAGGGTACTGCACGATATGACGGCGGCCCTCAACAAGAGGGAGACCACCGTAGCGGTATTCTTGGATATGGAGAAGGCGTTCGATCGCGTATGGCACCCGGGCTTGGTATATAAGCTGTCCACGTCTACGACTCCACGTCGAGTCGTTAAGACTGTGGCCACCTTTTTAGAGAATAGGCGCTTCCAGGTGGCAGTGGAAGGCGCCCTCTCCCAAGTCCGAAGGATCGCTGCGGGAGTTCCCCAGGGTAGCTGCCTATCTCCGGTTTGCTACGCCAGGTACACGGATGACATCCCCGTGGAGGGAGGGTCCAAGCTGGCGCTTTACGCCGATGACGCTGCCTTCTTCGCGACGTCCTTGAACGCCAAGCACGCCGCGAAGAAGATGCAGCGAACCTTGGATGCCCTCCCTGCCTGGCTGGCAAAGTGGAGATTGACGGTGAACGTGGGGAAAACCCAAGCGATCACTGTGGGACGTGGTCGGCTACACCCTCCGAATCTGACGCTGCATGGTGAGGAGATCGGGTGGTCCTCGCAGGCTAAATACCATAGACCGCCACCTCACCATGGCCCAACATGCGAGGAATGTGATCGGACAGGCAGGTGCTGCCACTGCTCTGCTCCGCCCCATTCTTTGCTCGAGTCTCCCGTTGCGCATGAAGCTCGGCGTGTATAAGGCGTACATTAGGACACGGCTTACCTATGCCGCCCCCGCGTGGTACGCATTGGTCTCTGAGACCCATCGCCAAAGACTACGGGCACAGCAGTCCAAGGCGTTGCGCACCATCGCGGACGCGCCGAGATTCGTCCGCAACGAAGTAATTCGGAGGGACCTAAAAGTCGAGACCTTGGATGAGTTTATCTCCAGGCTCTCGACTGGGATGTTCGCGCGCGCGGACGAGTCAGATTTCGTGCACCTACGAAATCTGGCTCCATACCACGCGCGATCCCCGGACTGGAAGCCGTATCCTCGCGAGCTGGCGGATGTGGAGGAGCTCGACGAGGATACCTACCCAGCAACGGACTGACCCAAGCCGCCGGTTTGAGGGCAACCGTCATTGTTGACGGTTTCGACCTTGCCGGCGGACTCATCGGACTGACCTCACTGGACTGACCCCGCCGGCTCGAGCTGACCTGGAAACTTCGGGTCAAGCTCGCCGGCCACCTACTATGACGAGACACGTACCGCCTGGCTGGAGTCGCTCACTGGGCCTCCCTCAACAGGGTCTCACCCGGTGGGCTGACTCGCCGGCGGTACCATCCCGGACAAGAAATTGGGCCTTCGGAGGCGCGAAACTCGCCCACCGTGGCCCGCCCCCGTGCCCCGCCCGTTTTAGCGGGCGGCGAGAGCTATCGCACCAAAGGGGCCAAGCCCCGAGGGTGCCTCCGCGAAGCGGACGTCGAGAAGACAACAACTGCAAATGTAAATTAATTCCAAATAGAATCCTCCGCTTAGGGTAATATAGGAGCAGACGGTCCCCGGCTCTCTTAGATTACCTGCTTAAAGCAAAACCTAGCATTAGGTCCCTACGAGTGTGAGCGAACGGCCCCCGGTCCTCATCACTGTCGAGACTAGTGCGGTCACTACGGTTGTAACTGTAACCTGTCTGACTTGGTTTTTTCAATAAAGAGCCTTCACGCCCTAGAAACGCGGTTTCCTTCTGTGCCGTCTTCCCCACCCCGCGCATCGTGCTTCACTTCTTTAATTCAAAAGGTATTTACATTTTGTTATTATTAGATACAATACTAATTTCTTTTTTAATACTTTGCATTTTGGCGTGTCTTCAGTAATTAACAACCGTCTTCTCTTCGGCGTGTTACACTGGTATGCTACTGCTGGCGGCTCCACGAACTCTTCAAGTTCGCAGTCGCGAAGCCGTTTATTTTTGTACACCTTTTTCGGTGTCAGTACTTTAAAAGTACCTGATGAACCTAAAAAGAAAAATAGTATGTATTAAATAATGTCGTGAATCTTATTTTCTTGTGGGTGGAATACCAGCCTAATCAACCCTAGTGTCAGGGTTGTGATTGAGTCGCCAAAGGCCCCAAAATGTGAATGTAAAGCAAAGTTGTTGGAGGTAACATACCTAACATAAAGGAAGAAAAGGGCAATTATAACATTCATTAAAGTAGGTAGGTAACTAACGTATTAACGTAGCCGTTTTATAAATATTAAAATGTGTATGATAAGTGATTCCTAAAAGATAGACATAGGTAGGTACTTATAAAATTTCACAATACATTGTTTCGTTATATCTCAAAACCATTAGGCAGCTTTTTCGATGAAAGCTCCCACTAGTCTTGATTTTTTTCGGACATAGATTGAACATCAGCGCTCAAAAAGTGGGACGCAAAGTTACTGTTAATATAGCGACGTGAGTGACAGTATTTCTTCGCGGACTCCGCGGTGCGCGATTAGGCGCCGAACTGGCAACATGTGAAGTGCGTGGTAAAAAGTTGCAAATATAGAAGCTCAAAGAAAAAAATATATAACACTTCTTATAAGTCATGACATTGGTGCTAATTCCTGTAAACACATCTAACTTTATTTTAAGTTATATCTGTCATTATTATTTTTTTTCTTTTGAGTTAGCCGCCAACAAACAGGCGAGCGAATGGCGTGGGAGCTTTGTTTTATAATATTATTATAATGACAGATAGAATAAAAAAATAATAATGACAGATATAACTTAAAATAAAATTAAATAAAAATAATGATTAGATTACTGACGTGTTAAAGGCAACCAGACAAGATATAGAATGTAAACAAAGTTTCAGAGGTTCAAAACATTTATATTATTTGAATAAATTATCATAAAGTTCGAATTTTAATCGCTGTCGTCTGTACTAGACAAAGATGATCCGTCGGAAGAGTCCGAGTCAGCTGTTGTATATAGTATTAAGTAATTATAAGTTCTTTGTACCATCTACACTTGCGAGATTTTAGTTTCTAAGTTATCCGCTAGATGTCACTGTACCGTTTGATGCATTTCCTACATCGCGGTGTTAAGATTCGTCGACCATTTAATAGGGTCAAGCTGTTTAATTTTTAAAAATACAGGGGATTGCTCTGTCTACTCTCCGTGTACGGGAGCCACAAATCTTCGCCTACCCACACACTGACGCCGTTGGCGAAACAGAAGCAGGGGGGGGTATTTTTATTTTAAAAATACCCTCCAGGATTCCGCGGCTCCAATCGGCATCACCGTTGTCGCACCTACCACCCCCGGCCTCCCACCAGCGGGTCTCACCGGGGAGGGTGTGATAACGCGTGCTCTGCCAGGCGGACCGCCAGGCTCCGCACAAGTGGATCAGCAAACAGCCAGTCGCATCGCGCCCATATCCAAGCGGGGTGAGCAGGGCAGGAATGGCTCCCCCAATCGCCGCCGGAGTGACGAAGCGCAGGGCGCGTACCTTCCTACGCACGCGCGTCGTCACGACACCAGCAGCCGCCAACCTACCGCCGCCTCCGCCTCGCCTTACCGGCCTAGGCACCAAAATGTCCCCCTTCCCGCTGACTCCGGGAGCAGGAGCTGCCGCAAGGAGGACCACAACGCCACCTGAACACCAGCGACACCCATCACAGCCTGTGGTGAGGACCACGCCGCCCGTCGCACTCTCCATGCCCTCACTGGACATGGAGACAACGCCACCGCGCACCTTCTCTTTCGCGCCCACCAACCCCTTTTCGCCGCCCTCCATGTCCAGGCCGCACATGGAGACAACACCGCCGCGCTCATACGCGGCGGTGCTCAACACCAACCCCGACTCGCCGCCGCACGCGCCTCCGCGTCCGTCCCTCCGGACGACGCCCACGCCGTCGCCGAAGCCCGTCCGCCTTCAGCCGCCGCTCGCCCCAGCGAGTAAGAAGATTCCGCCCATCGTGGTGGACCAGCTGCCCGACTGGCCGCACCACTTCCGCAAGCTGCGGGAGGTGCTCGGCCACGTCCCCAACGCGCGCCCGTACGGGAAGGGTGTGCGTTTTATGGCGAAGACCAACGAAGAGTTCCGGCTTTACCAGCGCTACCTTGCCGGCCTGGAAAAAGCGACGGGACTCTCCTGGTTCGCCTACGCCCCCCCGGCGGAACGCGCCTTGAAGCTGGCCATCAAGGGCCTGCCCACGGACACCAGCACCACCGAACTGGAGGGAGAGCTGCGTAGTCGCGGCTACGACCCCCAGTACATCCGCCCCATCCAGGGCAGGGTGGGCGGAATCTTCTTCGTGGAGATCAGACGGACACTGGGCTTCGAATCCATCTACGCCACCACCGAGCTCCTCTGCATGCCCGGTATTAAAATCGAAGCCTGGAGGGGACGAAAAGGAGCTCCTCAATGCCACCGCTGCCAGCAGTTTCGGCACAGTAGCCACAACTGCCACCGCCCGGCGGCCTGCGTTCGCTGTGGCGAAAGCCACGCAGCGAAGGACTGCCAGCGACCCCGGGAGGTACCGGCCACGTGCTGCAACTGCGGAGGTGCACACCCAGCCAACAGCCCTTCTTGCCCTGTGAAGTCGCGCGAGTTGCGCAACACAAGGGCAGGCACCGCGCCCTTGACCAGTGCAAGAAGAGCTGCACCTGCGACCTCCATCGTGGACCCGAGCAGCGAACCGACAGCGAGGAGCTCGCTCATGGCCGCGGCGAACGGCCCGAACGGGCCCAAACCGCAAAGGCAGAGGCGCGCCCGTAAAAGGGCAACCCCTGCCCCCACTGCCACCACCACCGCCGAGCCCATCGCCGTGGAACCCGTCCCGCCGCAACCCTCGACGTCAGAGACAGCAGCCGCCGCCCCTCCCAAGGGGAAGAAGGCGAGGCCCCGAGCGGAGGCACCCCCAGCTCCCTCCAGCGAGAAGCTGGAAGTGTTGGAGCAGACCATACAGCTGCTCCACAACATCTTAGCCGCCATTCGCTCAAGGACTGACCCAGTGCCCATCATCGTGGGAGGCCTGGCTTCACTGCTAGGCCAACTCACCGGTGGGCACTGAACACCAACACCGGACTGGACAGGGGCTGCCCACATCCACTACTCCCCGTCGAGTAGTTAGGATTGTGGCCACCCCCCGGGGGATGAGTTGACGCTTCCAGTGGCAGTGGAAGCAGTCCTCTCCCCCCCTCCAGCCGACTCGACACCAGCTGCCCCGGCGACGGAGCAGCTCACCGGACCTGACACCACCGCTAGCTGACGGGCGCTCACTGGGCCTCCCCCAACGGGGAATCACCCGGTGGGCTCGACCTCGCTAGCGGCTCCACGGACTGACACACCATCGGGCTCACGGAGGGGCGATCTCGCCCGCCGTGTCCCACCCCCGTGCCACGCCCGCTTTCGCGGGCGGCGAGTGCGACCACGCCAAGGGGGCATAGCCCCGAGGGCGTCTCCCCGTCGCGGGCTTCGCCCGCGACGAGAAGAAGCAACCAGATGATTAAAAATACAGGATCGCTGCTGTTAGCTTGTGCTCGGAAGCCTAATCCACGTCTACCCACACGAGCTGCCTTAGACGGAGAGAAGCAGGGGGGGGTATTTTTACCAAAATACCCTCCTGATTCCGCGGTACCAAACGGTATCACCGTTACTGCTCCTACCAACCCCCGGCCTCCCACCAGCGGGTCTCACCGGGGAGGGAGCGGTAGCGCGTGCTCTGCCAGGCGGACCGCCAAGCTTCGCACGCTGACAGCCACACACCGCGCCCTAGCCGTAACGGGGTGAGCATGGCTCCCCCAACAGCCGGAGTCTCGAAGCGCCGAGCGCGCACTTTCGTGCGCAGCCGCGCCGTCACGACGCCATTCGCCCCCACCATACCGCCGCCTCCGCCCCGCCTCATTGATACGGGCCTCCGACTGTCCCCGTTTCCGCTGGCCCTGCCCCGACCTCCGGGAACAGGAGCCGCGGAAAAGAGGACCACGACGCCGCCTGAGCGCCGTCCACCGCAGCCCGTGGTGAGAACCACGCCGCCTGCAGCACTCTCCATGCCCCTGTTGGACATGGAGACAACACCGCCGCGCCAATACGCGGCTACAAATCCTTTTTCGCCGCTCTCCACGCCCCAGGATCGCTCTGTCCATCGACACGTGCACGGAAGTCGCCAATTTCACCGTCTACCTAAATCTGCAGCCTCAGACGAGAAGAAGCTGGGGGGGGTGTTTTTGTTCAAAAATACCCTCCTAAATACTCCGCGGATCCAAAAGGCACCACCGCTATCATTCCTACCCACCCCCGGCCTCCCACCAGCGGGTCTCACCGGGGAGGGAGTGGTAGTGTGTGCACTGCCAAGCGGACCGCTCGGCTTCGCACAGGAGGACAGCCGCAACATCGCGCCCAGGCCATAACAGGCAAGAATGGCCCCACCGATGGCTGGAGTACTGAAGCGCAAGGTGCGCACTTTCGTGCGCACCCGCGCCGTCACCACGCCTACCACCGCCAACGCTCCGCCGCCCCCACCGCGCCTCACCGGCGCAGGACTTCGGCAGTCTCCGTTCCCACTGCCCATGCCCCAACTCCCGGGAGCAGGTCCCGCGGAGAAGAGGACTACGACGCCGCCACAGAGGCCACCACCACCGAAACCCGGCGCGAGGACTACCCCGCCCGTCGCACTCTCCATGCCCTCACTGGACATGGAGACTACACCGCCGCGCTCGTACTCGGCCATCCTGAGTGCGAACCCGTTTTCGCCGCTCTCTATGCCCCTCCCGAACACGAGGACGACACCGCCGCGCTCATACGCGGCGGTTCTTAACACGAACCCGGACTCGCCGCCGCACGCGCCTCCGCGCCCGTCCCTCCGGACGACGCCCACACCGTCGCCGAAGCCCGTCCGCCTTCAGCCGCCGCTCGCCCCAGCGAGCAAGAAGATTCCGCCCATCGTGGTGGACCAGCTGCCCGACTGGCCGCACCACTTCCGCAAGCTGCGGGAGGTGCTCGGCCACGTCCCCAACGCGCGCCCGTACGGGAAGGGTATTCGCTTCCTGGCGAAGACCGAAGAGGAGTACCGGCTCTACCAGCGCTACCTTGCCAGCCTGGAGAGAGCGTCGGGACTCTCTTGGTTCGCCTACGCCCCCCCGGCGGAGCGCGCCTTGAAGCTGGCCATTAAGGGCCTGCCAGTAGACACCGACGTAGCCGCCCTAGAAGAGGAGCTGCGTAACCGCGGCTACGAGCCGACCTTCATCCGGCCCATCCAGGCTCGAGAGGGGAGACCGGGCTGCATCTTCTTCACGGAGATCCGTAGAACGCTGGGATTCCAGCGAGTCTACGAAATCTCCGAGCTCCTCTGCATGCCCGGCGTCAAAGTCGAGGCGTGGAGGGGAAGGAGAGGTGCAGCTCAGTGCCACCGCTGCCAGCAATTCAGGCATAGCAGCCACAATTGCCACCGTCCCGCTGTCTGCGTTCGCTGTGGCGAGAGCCACACGGCGAAAGAGTGTCCGCGCCCCCGGGACGACCCGGCAACATGCTGCAACTGCGGGGGACCACACCCAGCAAACAGCCCCTCCTGCCCGGTGAAGATGCGTGAGCTGCGCAACGCTAGGGCGGGCACCGCTCCCACGACCGTGAGAAGACCGATGCCACCAGCAGTCTCCATCGTGGAGCCCGGTAGTGAGCCGTCTGCGCAGGGCTCACTCATGGCCGCGGCAAATGGCCCAGATGGGCCCAAGCCGAAACGCCCACGACACCGCAGGAGAGCGAACCCTGCTCCCACCGCTACCACCACTGCCGAGCCCATCGCCGTGGAACCAGTCCCCCAGCAGCCCTCTACATCAGAGACAGCAGCCGCCGCCCCTCCCAAGGGGAAGAAGGCGAGGCCCCGAGCGGAGGCTCCTCCAGCTCCCTCCAGTGAGAAGCTGGAAGTCCTGGAGGAGACCATGCAGTTGCTGCACAACATCCTGGCAGCCATTCGCACGCAGACTGACCCAGTGCCCATCATAGTGGGAGGCCTGGCATCGTTGCTGGGCCAACTCACCGGTGGGCACTGACTACCAACACCGGACTGGACCGGGGCTGCCCACATCCACTACTCCCCGTCGAGTAGTTAGGATTGTGGCCACCCCCCCGGGGGATGAGTTGACGCTTCCAGTGGCAGTGGAAGCAGTCCTCTCCCCCTCTCCAGCCGACTCGACACCAGCTGCCCCGGCGACGGAGCAGCTTCACCGGACCAGACACCACCGCTAGCTGACGGGCGCTCACTGGGCCTCCCCCAACGGGGAACCACCCGGTGGGCTCGACCTCGCTAGCGGCACCTCGGACTGACACTCCATCGGGCTCACGGAGGGGCGATCATCGCCCACCGTGTCCCACCCCCGAGCCACGCCCGTTTTTGCGGGCGGCGAGCGCCACCACGTTAAAGGGGCCACGCCCCGAGAACGTCTCCCCGTCGCGGGCTTCGCCCGCGACGTGAAGAAACCCGACGCCACGCCCCAGCCGGTCATGGAGACAACACCGCCGCGCTCTTACGCGGCGGTGTTAAACACCAACCCCGACTCGCCGCCGCACGCGCCACCGCGTCCGTCCCTCCGGACGACGCCCACGCCGTCGCCGAAGTCTGTACACGTCCAGCCGCCGCTCGCACCCGCGAGCAAGAAGCTGCCACCCATCGTGGTTGACCGGCTGCCTGACTGGCCCCACCACTTCCGCAAGCTGCGGGAGTTGCTGGGCCACATCCCCAACGCGCGCCCGTACGGGAAGGGCGTCCGCTTCCTGGCGAGGACCGAGGAAGAGTTCCGGCTCTACCAGCGGTACCTCACCACCCTGGAGAGAGCCACGGGACTCTCCTGGTTCGCGTACGCCCCACCGGCGGAGCGCTCACTGAAGCTGGCCATCCGTGGCCTGCCCATTGACACCGACGTTGCTGAGTTGGAGGAGGAGCTGCGCGCCCGCGGCTTCGACCCACAATTCATCCGCCCTATCCAGGCTCGCGAGGGAAGGACAGGCTGCCTCTTCTTCGCGGAGATCCGTAGGACGCTGGGATTCCAGCGTGTCTATGAGATCTCCGAGCTCCTCTGCATGCCCGGCGTCAAGGTCGAGGCGTGGAGGGGACGAAGAGGAGCAGCGCAGTGCCACCGCTGCCAGCAGTTTCGGCATAGCAGCCATAACTGCCACCGCCCTGCCGTCTGTGTCCGTTGTGGTGAAAACCATACGGCCAAGGAGTGCCTGCGCCCCCGGGAAGTTCCGGCAACCTGCGTGAACTGCGGGGGAACACACCCGGCGAATAGCTCTTCCTGCCCGGTCAAGTTACGCGAGCTGCGTAACACCAAGGCGGTTGCGGCGCCCATGACCGGCGCGAGAGGAGCTATCCCATCAGCAGCCTCCACAGTGGACCCCAACATCGAGCCGACCGCGCGGAGCTCGCTTATGGCCGCGGCGAACGGCCCAGCCGGGCCCAAGCCGCAGAGACCTAAGCGCATCCGCAAGAGGGCAAAACCGGCCCCCACTGCCACCACCATCGTCGAGCAGCAGCCAGCGCCAACTCCGACGCCGAACCAAGCGGTCGCCGCCCCTACCAAGGGGAAGAAGGCGAAGCCCCGCGCGGAGATACCACCGGCCCCCTCCAGCGAGAAGCTGGAAGTACTGGAGCAGACTATCCAGCTGCTCCACAACGTACTGGCCGCCATACGTTCCCGGACTGACCCTGTGCCCATCATCGTGGGAGGCCTGGCATCACTGCTGGGCCAACTCACCGGTGGGCACTGACCATCTTCATCGGACTGGACCGGGGCTGCCCACATCCACTACTCCCCGTCGAGTAGTTAGGATCGTGGCCACCCCCCGGGGGATGAGTTGACGCTCCCAGTGGCAGTGGAAGCAGTCCTCTCCCCCCCTCCAGCCGACTCGACACCAGCTGCCCCGGCGACGGAGCAGCTCCACCGGATTGACACCACCGCCAGCTGACGGGCGCTCACTGGGCCTCCCCCAACGGGGAACCACCCGGTGGGCTCGACCTCGCTGGCGGTACCTCGGACAAGACTCACCATCGGGCTCACGGAGGGGCGATCATCGCCCGCCGTGTCCCACCCACGTGCCACGCCCGTTTCTGCGGGCGGCGACTGAGGCCACGTCAAGGGGGCATAGCCCCGAGGACGTCTCCCCGCCGCGGGCTTCGCCCGCGACGAGAAGAAGCAACCGATTAAAAATACATTTCACTGTGGAACAGAGTACATATTGTTTCAATTAGTGCCTCTCCTAGTACACCCTCGGGAACCTGAGCAGGAGTTTGTTCATGGTCCTTCGAGCCGGATTTTCAAATCCAGTTGCATCATTGTGGAGGTGCATTTTTGTGGAGAAAGCTACGGACAGTTGATTGCTGTCGCAACCGTAGCAGGGAAGGCAGGAGTCGTCAGCCAGAATAAGCGGGCTTCAGACAGTGCCGGGCTTCGGAGAGTACGATCGAAGAGGACGGCGCAGTCAGGTCACACAGGTGGCTACTATTGAAACGTGGCTATCTGGTGAAGGCAGCGAAAGTGTACCACCACATCATTGAAGACGAGCTGAGGCAAGTGAGTGACGAAGTCAGAATTGAAGTGTCAAACCGTGAGTACTTTTACATATTCATATTATAGTGATTGGTGCAGCAAAATATAAGTGAATTATTTAAAAACTTCTATTAAACTATGTTTGAATAATTTGGACATAATCAATATAGTTTTCGATTTTGAACTTTAAAGACAATTATAACTTGGAAGAAAAATTTGAATATATGAAACTTAGAATAAATTGTGTGCATGTTAGTTAAGACTTAGTATAATTTGCTAAAAAACGTTGGTACGGGGAATCCATGCCCAATTTCAGTTAGAGTTAATAATCTTAAAACACTTAGAAAAAATTTGATATTGAATTAACTTTAACAATTTGTTAAGTAATAAATAGTTGGTAAAGATTTATCATTTGGTTGGATTTCATTTGCACTCTAAAGCTTATTATCGCTGTTTGCTTATATTGAAAACTTTATTTCTCAACGATGGATTCAATTGTAAATTTTCAAGTAGATTTGAATACACGTATATGTAGGGCGAAAGTTAACTTCAAAAAATCTCCAAAGGAGAGAATCACAAAAGAATATGTAGAAGGAAGATTGGACTCAGTGGATCAATTATGGTTCGAATTCTTAAGTGGTCATAAAGAGCTTATGCGAACTGTTGCATTGAAAGATTTAAACGAGTCTAGTTACAAAAAAGATGATCTGTACGACAAAACTGAAGAAGAGTATATAACTTATAAAGGTGAATTAAAGAAAGTTTTAGCACAGTTTAATTCGATGCAACAGTCCGTCAGCACTAACATTAGCACTAGTTCTCGTGCAGACGCCATTAGAGCAATTCAGGTTAAATTGCCGAAAATTAACATACCTACGTTTTCGGGCAAATATTCGGAGTGGTCTACTTTTAAAGATTTGTTTCAATCCTTAATACACAATAATGGTACGCTAGATAGTGTACAAAAATTGCAATATTTAAAAGGATATTTGACCGGGGAAGCAGAACAGCTTTTGCGAAATGTTCCGATTTCAGACTCTAATTATGATAGATGCTGGCAACTGTTGGAAGAACGGTATAACAACAAAAAATACATTTGCCATCACATTTTGAAAAGATTTTTAAGTCAGAAAAATTTAATCAACGAATCTTCCGCTGGTTTAAAAGACTTAATTGATACCACTAATGATTGTCTGTCAACGATATCCAATCTGGGAGTTGATGTAAAGAGTTGGGACATTTTAGTTATTCATATTTTGAGTTTGAAGCTGGACCCTGAAACTCGACGTCAATGGGAATTTAACATAACTAATAGTAGTTCGTCTGATGAATTACCTACATTCAAGCAGTTTAAGGAATTTATTACAAGCCGATATCGCGCTATGGAGTTTCTGGATACCAGACCGAGCTCAACATATAGAAACCAGGGTAATCAAATTGGTCACATTACAAATAAATTTAAATCTCTACACGTGACACACCCGACGAATTATGTTAAACATGTTACTTGTGTGTTTTGTTCAGGTGACCACAGGTTATGTTTTTGTAAAGATTTTGCAAAGGAAACGGTTGACACTCGTCGCAAGTTTGTCCAGGACAATAATGTGTGCTTCAATTGCTTACAAAGAAATCACTCTGCCAAAGTTTGTACAATTAATACCAAATGTCGTGTTTGCAAACGTAAACACCATTCGCTCTTACATCCCAAGGGTAGTACTACTGTTAATAATGATACTCAAGCGAGTACATCTAATGTGTGTGTTGCTAATTCTTCTGAAGATTTAACTTCAGAAAATTCAGCACCATTGGTCTCTTGTCTCTCGACAGGAAGGGTATATAATCAGGTTTTGCTAGCTACGGCTCTAGTCAAGGCCATGTCGAGAAACGGAGAAGGTATATATTGTCTGGTGTGGTTAACGTAGCAACCAAGCCCTCTTCCCACATCAAGGCGATGCATTGTTGTGTCGATGAAAACGATCTTTTAAAGAAGTTTTGGGAGATTGAATCGGATGTACAACCTCCGAAGGAAAAATTATTCACCGATGAAGAGAAACAGTGTGAAGACTACTTTGCTGAAACGACCCAAAGAGATGCTAGTGGGAGATACATTGTTCGTCTTCCTTTTAAGAATGCAAGTCCCGAAGTGAAGAATTCTCGTGAAATCGCAGAGAAACGGCTGCAATATCTGGAAAAAAGATTAAACAAAGATGAGAACTTAAAAAAGAAATATAAGGAGGTTATTGACGAGTATTTATCGTTGGATCACATGGAGTTGGTACCAGATAAAGATATTAATAGCAAAAAGGCAATCTACTTACCACATCATGCCGTAGTTCGTGAGGACAAAGACACCACTAAGGTGCGAGTGGTTTATGATGCCTCATGTAAAGGAAGAAACAACTTGTCATTGAACGATCAATTACTGGTGGGACCTACCTTGCAACCAGAATTAAGACACATTACTATGCGTTGGAGGTCTGCACCGATTTGCTTGTCAGCAGACATTGAGAAAATGTATCGGCAAGTAAAAACAGAGATTCAAGACTGCGACTATCAACGTATTTTGTGGAGAAATGATCCCAATTCTGAGGTCGAACATTATAAACTCACTAGAGTAACTTTTGGCACGGCGTCAGCTCCGTACCTGGCTGTAAAGGTACTTCAGCAGGTAGCTCATGATGATGGTGCTGGATATCCTTGGGCAGCTGAAAGAGTCCTGAATGATTTTTATGTAGATGACCTAATGACCGGTTGTCAAAATATTGAGGAGGGAATCAAAATATTTGAAGAAATGAACAAATTACTAAATAAAGCAGGATTTGATCTTCAAAAATGGACTAGTAACAGCAACGAACTTCTGGAAAAAATGAAGGAAAAGGAAAGGAACAAGGAGATAAAGGAAGGATTAAAGATAAAAACAGATGAAGTAATAAAGGTGATGGGACTTACCTGGAACCGAAGTGATGACAGCTTCCGCTACACGGTGACGCTCCCTATGCTCCAACAACCTGTAACAAAAAGAAGAATAATTTCCGATATTTCTCGCTTTTACGATCCACTAGGCTGGGTAGGACCTTGTGTGATCGTAGCAAAAATCATGATACAAAAGCTATGGTTGGCGGGAATAGGCTGGGATGAAGCGGTCCCTAATCATTTAGTTACTGAATGGTTAACATACCGTGAAGAATTGAAGACATTATCTGAAGTTTACTTACCTAGATGGTACGGTACGAAAGTAAACGATCAGCAAGTTGAATTACACGGATTCAGCGATGCATCAAAACTTGCATATGCTGCGGTGATATACATCCGGGTTCTCGACTCTGAAGGCAAAATTCGTGTTAGTTTGGTAACTGGAAAGACAAAGGTCGCGCCTGTCAAACAAATCTCAATCCCAAGGTTAGAACTGTGTGGTGCTGTTCTGCTTACCAGATTAATAATGGAGGTGGCTAAAGTTTTGAACATTGAAAAGCATAATTTGCATTTATGGACCGATTCGCAGGTGGTTCTTGCATGGCTTAATAGTCACCCAAGCAGGTGGAATGTCTTTGTAGCGAATCGTGTCTCTGAAATTCTGTCCAACTTAGATCCACAAAATTGGTCACACGTTACGTCGAAAAACAATCCTGCTGATTGTGCTTCGCGAGGGTTACGTCCATCTGAGATTGTAAATAATAAATTATGGTTCGACGGCCCCAAATTCTTGTCTGAAGAGCTAATTAACTACGGCAAACCAGAACCGGTTGTCACCAATTTGGAAGAGATCAAATCTCACTGCGTTACTGTAGAGAACTCTTGTTGGACTAGATTTTCTTCATTAAGGAGAATAATACGGGTGGTAGCATATTGTCAACGCTTCATAAGCAAGTTAAGAAAGACTGAAAGCAATAAGTCTACCACAATTTATCTAACGACCAAGGATTTAAGTGAAGCTCTAAATGCTTGCTTACTGCAATGCCAATCAAATCATTTCCACGAGGAGATTAAGATGCTAAAAGAAAACAAAAACTTACCTAAAAATAGCAAACTCCGCTCGTTGAATCCATTTTTCGATGACGACGGGGTCCTGAGAGTAGGAGGTAGATTGGATCATTCCCAATTGAGTAGTAATCGAAAACATCCAATTTTACTGCCTTAACAGTCTCATTTAACCAATCTACTGATTGCAGATGCTCATAGACAAACTCTTCACGGTGGTCCACAATTAACTTTAAATTACATCCAATCCAAATATTGGATAGTAGGCGCCAAACAATTGGTGAAGTCGCACTACCGCAAATTCGTGATATGCGCGAAGAACACAGCTGTAACTAGCAATCAGCTCATGGGTCAATTACCAACCGCGAGAGTCACACCAACTCGAGCGTTTAAATGCAGTGGCGTAGACTACGCAGGTCCAATCCAAATACGAACAACAAAAGGCCGTGGACACAAATGTCATAAAGGATATATTTGTCTATTTGTTTGCATGTCAACACGGGCCCTGCATTTGGAAGTCGTGACTGACCTGACATCCGAAGGGTTTTTACAGGCTTTCAAACGTTTTACTGCCAGGCGGGGACATTGCGCTCACATATGGAGCGACAATGGCACGAATTTCGTTGGTGCTGCCAGTGACCTAAAGAAACTTGTCGCTGCAGAACTTAAATCTATGCTCACTGAAGTTGCAGAGGCTGTTGCAACAAATGGCTGCACATGGCACTTCATACCTCCTCACTCTCCGAACTTTGGCGGTTTGTGGGAGGCTGGAGTGAAGTCGGTGAAATATCACTTAAAGAGGATTGTAGGGAACTCCACTTTAACCTATGAGGAAATGGCCACTGTTTTGGCTCAAGTGGAGGCGTGCCTCAATTCTCGACCGCTGTCCGTGATCACCAACGATTCAGAAAACATCACTGTGTTGACTCCAGGACATTTCTTGATTGGGGAACCGC
Organism: Pectinophora gossypiella; assembly: GCF_024362695.1. Taxonomy (NCBI): domain Eukaryota; kingdom Metazoa; phylum Arthropoda; class Insecta; order Lepidoptera; family Gelechiidae; genus Pectinophora; species Pectinophora gossypiella. The sequence continues at coordinate 448,235 of NW_026063251.1, forward strand.
TGGTAGCGGCACCTGATCGTGACTACCAATCTTCCAACGTTAGCTCGCTAAGAAGATGGCAACACACACAACGGATGTTGCAAGAGTTTTGGCAGCAATGGTCAAAAGAATATTTAGTAAAGTTTTTACACAGATATAGATGGTCAACTCAGCAAGCGCAGGTCGGCATCAATGACATAGTGGTTGTTAAGGAGGATGGGTTACCACCATGCCGTTGGCTTTTCGCAAAATTATTAATACACATCCAGCAGGTTCTGACAAAATTGTGCGAGTTGTCACTTTAAAAACCAAAAATGGAATTATAAAAAGACCAGTGTCCAAGTTATGTATTTTACCAATTGCCAAGTAGATGTCATGCATGCATTAGATTATACATTATTATAGCTTATAAGTAAACATCGGTTAGTTTTAGTTTATCCGTTTGTTTTTTTTTGAACCAGTCAATCATTTGGCTGATAATATTATATTACTGTTGTTTTCCTTCTTAATTGTTTTGTAGTAATGTTATAACCTGTCACGGTGGGTGGCAGCTCTTGTAAAGGACAATTCTAAATCTTGTCCTTGGTGGGTGGAAATGTATATAGTATTAAGTAATTATAAGTTCTTTGTACCATCTACACTTGCGAGATTTTAGTTTCTAAGTTATCCGCTAGATGTCGCTGTACCGTTTGATGCATTTCCTACATCGCGGTGTTAAGATTCGTCGACCATTTAATAGGGTCAAGCTGTTTATTTTTTTTTTTTTTTAATACATGGATCGCTCTGACTCGAAGGTGTTCGGAAGCCACCTGTTACCCGTCTACCCACGCAGCAGCCTCAGACGTAGAAGAAGCAGGGGGGGGGGGGGTATTTTTATTAAAATACCCTCCTGCTACCGCGGTTCCAAATAGTACCACCGTTATCACTCCTACCCACCCCCGGCCTCCCACCAGCGGGTCTCACCGGGGAGGGAGTGATAACGTGTGCTCTGCTAGGCGGACCGCTTGGCTTCGCACCGAGCCAGCCCAACGGGGTGAGCAGCCAAGTATGGCTCCCCCAACAGCCGGCGTAACGAAGCGCCGAGCGCGCACTTTCGTGCGCAGCCGCGCCGTCACGACGCCGATCGCCGCCACCGTACCGCCGCCTCCGCCCCGCCTTATTGATACGGGCCTTCGACTGTCCCCGTTCCCGCTGCCACTGCCCCGACTTCCGAGGACATGGGCCGCGGAAAAGAGGACCACGACGCCGCCTGAGCGCCGTCCACCGCAGCCCGTGGTGAGGACCACGCCGCCCGCAGCACTCTCCATGCCCCTGTTGGACATGGAGACAACACCGCCGCGCCAATACGCGGCCACAAATCCATTTTCGCCGCTCTCCACGCCCCAGCCGGTCATGGAGACAACACCGCCGCGCTCTTACGCGGCGGTGTTAAACACGAATCCCGAGTCGCCGCCGCACGCGCCTCCGCGCTTGTCGCTCCGGACGGCGCCTACACCATCGCCGAAGCCCGTGAGACTCCAGCCGCCGCTCGCACCCGCGAGCAAAAAGATCCCGCCCATCGTGGTCGACCGGCTGCCTGACTGGCCCCACCACCTCCGCAAGCTGCGGGAGTTGCTGGGCCACATCCCCAACGCGCGCCCGTACGGGAAGGGCGTTCGCTTCCTGGCGAGGACCGAGGAAGAGTTCCGGCTCTACCAGCGGTACCTCACCACCCTGGAGAGAGCCACGGGACTCTCCTGGTTTGCGTACGCCCCACCGGCGGAGCGCTCACTGAAGCTGGCCATCCGTGGCCTACCCATGGATACCGACGTTGCTGAGTTGGGGGAGGAGCTGCGCGCCCGCGGCTTCGACCCACAGTTCATCCGCCCCATCCAGGCTCGCGAGGGAAGGACAGGCTGCCTCTTCTTCGCGGAGATCCGTAGGACGCTGGGATTCCAGCGTGTCTATGAGATCTCCGAGCTCCTCTGCATGCCCGGCGTCAAGGTCGAGGCATGGAGGGGACGAAGAGGAGCAGCGCAGTGCCACCGCTGCCAGCAGTTCCGGCATAGCAGCCATAACTGCCACCGCCCTGCCGCCTGTGTCCGTTGTGGTGAAAACCATACGGCCAAGGAGTGCCTGCGCCCCCGGGAAGTTCCGGCAACCTGCGTGAACTGCGGGGGAACACACCCGGCGAACAGCTCTTCCTGCCCGGTCAAGTTACGCGAGCTGCGTAACACCAAGGCGTGTGCGGCGCCCATGACCGGCGCAAGAAGAGCCGCTCCACCAGCAGCCTCCACTGTGGACCCCAACATCGAGCCGACCGCGCGGAGCTCGCTTATGGCCGCGGCGAACGGCCCAGCCGGGCCCAAGCCGCAGAGACCTAAGCGCATCCGCAAGGGGGCAAAACCGGCCCCCACTGCCACCACCATCGTCGAGCAGCAGCCAGCGCCAACTCCGACGCCGAACCAAGCGGTCGCCGCCCCTACCAAGGGGAAGAAGGCGAAGCCCCGCGCGGAGATACCACCGGCCCCCTCCAGTGAGAAGCTGGAAGTACTGGAGCAGACTATCCAGCTGCTCCACAACGTACTGGCCGCCATACGTTCCCGGACTGACCCTGTGCCCATCATCGTGGGAGGCCTGGCATCACTGCTGGACCAACTCACCGGTGGGCACTGACCATCTTTATCGGACTGGACCAGGGCTGCCCACATCCACTACTCCTCGTCGAGTAGTTAGGATTGTGGCCACCCCCCGGGGGATGAGTTGACGCTTCCAGTGGCAGTGGAAGCAGTCCTCTCCCCCCCTCCAGCCGACTCGACACCAGCTGCCCCGGCGACGGAGCAGCTTCACCGGATTGACACCACCGCCAGCTGACGGGCGCTCACTGGGCCTCCCCCAACGGGGAACCACCCGGTGGGCTCGACCTCGCTGGCGGCACCTCGGACAAGACTCATCATCGGGCTCACGGAGGGGCGATCATCGCCCGCCGTGTCCCACCCACGTGCCACGCCCGTTTCTGCGGGCGGCGACTGAGGCCACGTCAAGGGGGCATAGCCCCGAGGACGTCTCCCCGCCGCGGGCTTCGCCCGCGACGAGAAGAAGCAACCGGTTAAAAATACATTTCACTGTGGAACAGAGTACATATTGTTTCAATTAGTGCCTCTCCTAGTACACCCTCGGGAACCTGAGCAGGAGTTTGTTCAGCTGTGTTTATGATAAAACTATCTATCGTATTATCAATCATGTTGTCAATACTGTGTTTAAATCAACAACTACTCACAATACTAGCAAAAATCAAAAATAAAAGTAACAGAAACGGAATAATAAGAACAAAAATCTAAGTAGGTAAATACGGGGACGAAAAAATATGTATCACTTCGAACGCAATCCAAACAGAAATGAACTTGTTCATAAAATGGCGGTCCAAATGTTGACAGCTGCGGTACCGACTGCTTTCCTGTACCTACCACGAAACACAACGATAGCTGTCGTTGATCAACTGACGCCATAACTGCGCGTACGAGTGATAAGGACAGAGATGATAATCCCTGGTTATCGCAATGTAACTCAGTAATGGTCCGTTTGTTTACGTTTTTTATCTCGTCTGGCTACGCTGCGGTATAGGTTTTGCGTTAAAGAGCCACAAACATAGTAGGTACCTACCTACTTAAGTAAGTGGAATGATAAGGCTTTATTACCTACATTAACTCGATTCATCTGCCACACACGATGCGTCAGGTCATCGTGTGTACCAATGTAACCTACCTACCTACTTATAAAATGTATGATGAAATCGTGGGTCGCCCACCAATGAATTATTTATTATAACACTGCCCGATCCCGATGCCCGAGCCCGCGATCTCGAGTAATCTCGACGCATCGCGATTGGGTAGTTTAATAACCGCTATAATATACCTATAAGCCCTGTAAGCGCGGTGCACTGTTTTGTACAAGATTGTAAACAACTACGTCTCAATTACGTGTGTCGAGCAACTATAGACTTTATGTCATTATAAAGATAAGATCCATTCTGGCTTGTTGCGTTGCGCGAGGTCACGTGTTATTACGATTGTAGGTAGGCAGGTACCTACCTACTGGCTGAGTCGCGCAAACGCAAATGATAGGTCCGATGCGATGCGATGCGTAGTAGGTACCTAGGTATGTAGGTAAATCTGCCTATATGTCTGTTACCTCTTCAGGCTTAAATAACTGTAGCGGCGCTCCGCGCACGTCCGCACTCTTCGACGCCGCGACGAGCAAAACCGAGACGCGGTCAGGCCGGTCGTATTTATAGCTCGCGCAAAGTTTCCGGGGTGGAAAGCGACGCGCGGGCGCAGAGGAACGATTGCGCCGCGCATGCGCGTACTGCATATTTTACTTTAAATTGTCCTTTTTTAATTGATAGATAATAAGTTTATAATGTGCAAACCTACCACTAGTTGAGTAGACATTTTGTATATATAATTAGATATCCCGGAAATAACAAGGACAATTCATTTCACTACGCGAATGGAGTCTTTTATTTGCTAGGTGTAAGACCCCATTACACCTACAGTACGTTATGGTAGGTCACATTACCTACGCATCTACGACAATCGCCGTCTGCGTAAAGTTGAAAGCGAAAAGCTACATACGGCTGCACATACGGCTGCACACTCCGCTTACCCGGTGAATTTTTCACTCCGCCGTCAGCCACGCCTACCATTATGGATTACGCCTACGTAGAAGACCTACGCCGAGCAATCAACAGCCTACGACCAATACCTACAGAGCCACATAACAACAGCAGAGCAGTTTTCGTCCATCCGCACCTACAAACTTGCGAGAGCGTATTCATGAGAGTAGATGCCGTAAGGAAACCTCTAACAGCGCCGTATGAAGGTCCTTATCGTGTACTATCGCGCACGGATAAGTTTTTCACACTCTAGTTGCCAAATCGACAAGCAACAGTGTCGATAGACCGCCTGAAACCGGCCTACATTCTCAATGAAGACGAACCGACCGAAGATACGACTACACCTGCATCGCCTGAGAAGAACGCTCATCATACCAGTCCTCCACCATCGAATCGACCTACATCGAGCACAGAAGAGAAGAAGACGCAGTCTGGCCGCATTGTCAAGAGGCCGGTACGCTTCGCTTGAGGGGGTGTACTGTAGCGGCGCTCCGCGCACGTCCGCACTCTTCGACGCCGCGACGAGCAAAACCGAGACGCGGTCAGGCCGGTCGTATTTATAGCTCGCGCAAAGTTTCCGGGGTGGAAAGCGACGCGCGGGCGCAGAGGAACGATTGCGCCGCGCATGCGCGTACTGCATATTTTACTTTAAATTGTCCTTTTTTAATTGATAGATAATAAGTTTATAATGTGCAAACCTACCACTAGTTGCGTAGACATTTTGTATATATAATTAGATATCCCGGAAATAACAAGGACAATTCATTTCACTACGCGAATGGAGTCTTTTATTTGCTAGGTGTAAGACCCCATTACACCTACAGTACGTTATGGTAGGTCACATTACCTACGCATCTACGACAATCGCCGTCTGCGTAAAGTTGAAAGCGAAAAGCTACTTTTTCTACCTATAGCTACCTAACTTACCTATTAAGGTATTAAGTAGGTATTATAGATAGTAGGTAGGTATCTTGGTATAGGTACAATAAAGTCGTAAATTTCTGTTTTCATAATATTTTACGTCTTTAATTATTTTAAACCCTACAATTTATGTTAATACGGCTTTATTATAGTTTAGTTACTGAAAATGGTTCGGAATCGAGACGTCTATTAAGTAGGTATTATAGATAGTAGGTAGGTATCTTGGTATAGGTACAATAAAGTCGTAAATTTCTGTTTTCATAATATTTTACGTCTTTAATTATTTTAAACCCTATAATTTATGTTAATACGGCTTTATTATAGTTTAGTTACTGAAAATGGTTCGGAATCGAGACGTCTATAGGCACCTATCGAACCTAACTATCATCACAGCCCGGACACTTCATACAAACAACCTATCCCCTACTTTAAACATTTAACTAGGTAGGTAGGTACCTACATTAACTTGTCTACATCTAAGAAGTAGGTAAGTTGTAATTAGCTAGATACCTAACATTTCAAAAAACTCAAGGTCGGTAGGTATCATTCACGTAATAACTCACTATCACTATACTAAAACCCAATATTATGTAGATATTCAAGCAATAGGTAGGTACCTAACCTACAATAAAAATTTGATTGTATTTGTATTAATTCGGTGGTAGGTAAGTACCTACCTACCCAATTGTATGTGATAACTTGACAAATTAATTGTGCTTACCTGGTGAGGAAGTGCTTGAGCGATTTTGAAGGTCTTGTGTCTGATATGGTTCTGGAACTGCACTTCTCTGGAGTCTTTTTCTATGACCAGTCTCATTTCGTACATACTTGATATTGAAATGGTCAATGCATAAATACCTTGACCGCAAATTTTCTGCAGGCAAGTGGGCAATGTTCATATTACCTACAAGAAAAGAATATCATTTTCAATAAAACATAAATAGCCTATAGATGTTCCACTGCTGGATCGTCTCTACCCTCTACCCTCAAATAACAGGAGGTAATTGTTTTGGTGGTAGCCCGGACCAACTATATAATTTCTGAAGCAAAGCTTACTCTTACTTTTTCGGACAAATAAGTGACTTAGTCCGCAATGTCATAACTAAACAAAGATTAATGGTTGGATCTTGGTAGTGGTTGCCTGGAAGAAATTGCTTAAACAGGCCTCCCATTTGTACTGTAGTAGGTATGTTGCATAAATTTTTGTATGTTCTAACTGTTTGTGATCATTAAAAATATTTGATTTGTGATGAATAATCTCACAAAGTAATTTTGATAATATCAGGAACAGTACCCGGACCTCCAGATCATAAGCCTAATGTTCTAATCAATAATACACAGAGGCAGAATCCACTAAAACAGCAACTTTTGACATGTCTTATTAAGTTCTTGTAGGTACCTACCTATACATAATGTATGTATAGATTGGTACCTGCTGAAAGGTGGTCAGGCGTGAGCGAGACCAAGATACTAGGTATACCTCATTTGGGTTCCTGGCTTCTGTACACAGTCCCGATGTGTGAAATTGGTATAAAACTGTAGGTTTGGTAGATAGTAATTTATCTTAGGTATCTATTAAGACTGTATAAGAAGAAATAAATTAATGTTTTATTTTTATTTATTTTCAACTTAAATTAAAAGTAAATGTGTAAGTAGATATCTGGGGGGTCAAAATGGCTACATCAAAGCAATTCATCTAAGAAAGCAATATTGCTATTTGACATTTGTTTGCATCGCACACTTACTTTTATATGCACAAATGTGAAACTGCAATATTGCTTACTTAGATGAATTGCTTCGATGTGGGTATTTTAACCGCCCTGGTCTATAAAATGTTCAATAAAACAGTCCAAAATTCAGAAATAATTATGTACTTGATTGACTTTTTTTAACGTTTGTCCCTTTTATTCCACAATTCACTTGGAAATATAAATGCATCGCATACAGTATTGGTATATAGTAGGTACTTTACAAGTTTTTGACTATTCCAGTGCTTTAGTAGTTATAGCAATTGGTTCAGAATCTGGAGGCCCTGAGTTCCCAGTAAGAATATGTTAAAAATCACTAATTAAGATTTTCAAGTTTGATTAGTATATCTATATGCCATGCTAAATTACCCAATTGTACAAAAGTTAATTTAATAATTCCAAATTGACATTGAGCACAATACCTAATTATATTATGTTCTTCAGACAGAAAAAAACTGTTCTACTGCTCTAAACTGTTGATCTCAGCTTGATTTTAAGTATTACATTAATTATGGTAAACTAAATGGTGACAAATGATAAACCGATTATCAAAATAATAGTCTAGCAAATAGGGGGAGTGGCAATAACTTTCCCACCATGTTAAGTAGGTATTTATTTTTATTTTATTCCAGTCTTGATTGTCATTGATTCTTTCAAATTGTTTGTTTGATAACTTTTTGCAGTTTAATATTCAAAATAAATAAAAGTAAACATTTAACTACTTACCGCAATTCTCAAGCCATACTTTTAGGCGGTTGACGTCATTCCACGGAAAACCGAACATTGACTTCTGTTCCGAAGAATTTGTACAATTATAATAAGAACAATTGTGTGCAGGCATTTTTTATAACCACTGTTCCTGTGTCGCTACGTGAAAGCAGGTTTCATGAAGCCAAATCAAAGTCCGATTTCAGTCCAGGGTCAGTTTGTAAATCACAATACACAAAACGTAGAAGGCGCGTTCGACTCGGAATTCAAACGAACGAAAACGAAAACAAACATTTTCAAACATAGGTATTATTTGAAAGTTGCGTTTTTTTTTGTTTTTGTTCTCAAATTTAGTTTCTAATGATATCTATAGGTGGTTATATTATTTTTAAAATTTGATATTGTATCTCCCATAATTTACGGGAATTACAACTAAACATTTAATAAATTCAATAAAAATGTATTTTGCAAATAAACACAAACTTTTAAAAACGTAATATTTTATTATCTGTGGCAAAGCTAGATCGATGTTGCAATAATTAACGATAGATGGCGCAACTTTAAGCGAGCTTCTTACACACAATTATAGATGGCGTTGATAAAAACGAGACCGTTCAACCCCTCAACAAGCTCCATACTCGACGTAGTTCCGACGTAAATCCGCTAAAGTAACCACTAAATTTAAAAATATAAAAATCTCCATTAAATGCCAATATCTTTGATTAACTTTTGGTTGGAGTATAACTTTTAAATTATAAAACATAATTTTAGTGCCTATTTATTGATTATTGACTTTTAAAGAAACTTTAATTACAAATCGGTACTATTCGCGTCATCTATTGAATTTTTTTTGAACAATTTTCCTAATGTTCGCGATGAGAACCCATGCTACAACAGAAATAATATTAATTTACTTCAGTTTTTGACGATAATATTGTCAAAAAAATATTACATGTTTTCTTTAAGAGGTAAGTTTTTCGACTCGTGGAAGATAAAAAATATTGTTATGCTGAGTTCTTACTTGGATAGGAATGTGATTTACTTAATTGTTTAATATTTATCAGAATTAGAACTAACAAACATAAACTAAATTTGCTAATGAGTCTCCGCGCATACATTCTCATAGGTACCTACATGGTTCTCTGACGCAAAGTAAGTACGATCACCGCGCTTCTAATTGCCAACGGAAACAATGTGATTATTATAATTAAAATAACGGGTTCTTACCGCGTTTAAATGGGGTTATGAGACTCCCGATATTTCGACACTGTTGCAAGTGCCATGATCACGGGATGACTGATGAGATTGGAGTGGAGTAGGTAGATCCGTAATTTTCTACGGGCAGACATATCTGTCTACCCTCTTTCTTTGCCGCTTGTTTATGTTTTTGATATCGGAATGTTCGGAACCATCTGAACTCGCACCAAACTCACTACGACAAACCGCACTCACTGTGTCCTCACGTTTTTTCACCACATTAGGCCGTTTCAAGCTTTTTACAACACCTACTACTGGATTCCACATGGTCGATAATATGTGTTTTAATTATGATAATAACCGCGTAAACTTAAAACAATGTGATTATTGTAAAAATTAACGAGTATTCGTTGAATATTGTATATACGAAGAACCCTTGCAATTGGATTAACGTCGTGTGTGTGCGCGGTAGTTTCTAATCCCACCAAAAACATTATTGTTAAAGGCGGCCAAATTCCCGATGACTTTATCAAGCTAAAAAAATATTGGAATCGAATCTAATGCCCACTTTAAGTGCATTTAACCATACACAAAACTTAAAATAGATATGTTTATGATTGTGAATAAAGCTTAGTTAAAAATAGGTACATTTTTAAAATTATTAAAAGAAAGAATAAAAGAACAAAGAAAAGTATCTAGAAACGCGGTAGCGTGTCAAGCCAAGTTCAAGAAATAGAACTGGCGAGCCGCACCGTGTGTAATATTACACGAACCATTTGGAGCCACTTTTGACCCCCTCATAAATCAAAAACTATTTCACATAAACGTATCAAATTTGGCTTATATATAGAGACTTGCGAGATACATATGTGTTCTAAATTTCATAAGCTTATCTCAAACGGTTATTTAGATATTAATATCCAAAAATCCTCATTTTTATCATTGACTGACTGATTGACCTATAGATCAAAACTCTACCCCCGTTCCAGATGATCTAGAGAGTTAAAATTTGGTATGCAGATAGGTAATTAGATGAATACAAAGGAAAAAATCTTTTAAATAATTAGATTCTATTATGAACGCTTAATATAAATACCTAATTAGTGCCTGTACCTAACTATAGATGTAAGGATCAGTAAGTAATCAAAACTCATGACAGACGATCTTTTTGTGGTAGGTATGTAGATTAACTTAACATAACATACAATCACGCCTGTATGCCCTATCGGGGTAGGCAGAGCACTAAGTGATCATAGAACCACTTGATGCCACATTCGACAAGTACTATGATGGTAGGTAAGCAAGTTGGAACATGTGTTTAGCGGTAATAGGTTGTCAGCTTTTCGCCCACGATATAACACAACTCTCATCAATTTTACTGACATATTATTTTTTTTTAACTTAACGTGAATCTTAAACGAGTTTAATAGGTATTCAAATGTTTTATATTTATAAAGTCGACTTTTAGGTTTGAATTTGTCCTTTTAAAAGGACCCACGCGTTACGAGGATATGTACTTAACTACAAAAAGTAATGATATCCAATCAAAAACATAAATGTGAAATGAGAGCCAAGTTCAATATTATGATAAATGCCTTGGTTGTTGACTTCAACGACAAAAGAAGTGAGATCTAAATGGGTGCCAAGTTCAATGGTCAGTCAGTCCTGAAATTTTATTTATAAGTAACAGTATAACATATCATATCTTCTTATAACATAAGATAATGTATTATAGCCTAAGGTCTGTCTTGGCTAATTTTCATATATGAATTATAGCTTTCCCAAGTTCTAAACCTACAAGTATTTGTCGGTTCTTATTTTATAATTCCGAAAATTTGGATTGTTGGTAGAAACTAGCGATCGAACATAAAAATTCGTTGGTAGGTTTATAAAAACTAGCTAAGACAGACCTAAGGCTACAATAGATTATCTTATGTTATGCGAAGGATATGTGGCGTCCCATGGGCTCAGGTACAATTCCAAAAAAAGCGAACTGATGGTCTTCAGGGCCGGTACAAGGACTTATTCGAATGTGCCTCCTGTAAGACTGTGCGGGAGTCCATTGGTTCAAGTTGAACGTTTTAAGTACCTGGGCCACTGGGTCACCGAGACTCAATGTGACAACTCGGACATTGAGAGGGAGCGTAGGGCGCTGGCTGTCCGATGCAACATGTTGCCACGCAGATTTGCACGTTGTGGCAAGCAGGTTAAGGCGACGCTTTTCAAAGCTTACTGCCAATCTTTCTACACGTGCGGCCTGTGGGTCAACTATACGCAGAAGGCATACAGCGCGCTACGTGTGCAGTACAATGATGCGCTCAGGATACTGTTTGGACTTCCGCGATTCTGTAGCGTTTCTCTAATGTTTGCTGAAGCGAGGATAGACTGCTTCTATACAATAATGAGGAAGAGAGGCGCCTCGACCCTAAATCGAATGTGTACGAGTTCGAACAGTATCCTGGGTGTGCTGGTCGGCAGGTGGGACGCGCCTATGTTCGCGCGGTGGATGCGATTGCACACATCTAGCAATCGTTAAAATAATGTATCAATATCGTTAATTTATTTTGTGTCTTCTGCTAACAATAGGTTAAGACTGCATTTTTTACTAACAACTATGGATTGTAAATCTGAAAATAAAGGATTATTATTATTATACGAAGACATGATATGTTATACTGTTACTTATAAATAAATTTCAGGACCGACCAATGAACTTGGCATCCATTTAGAACTCACTAATTTTTGAGAAGATTTGTGCGAGACGTAGGTACCTGGGCCGCCACACGCTGTATCGGATTTGAAAAACAGGAACTTACGATTTTTTTCCCAAAATTAAATGATTGTGTTATACCAATCGATATAAAAAAATGATGGCAATGAAGAAAATATCACATCGCTAACAAAAACAGTGGGATGTGCATTATCACAGGTTAATTTTGTGTATTTATTATTCTGCCTTCGAAAACCACCGGATCCTTTTATTATTTGGAATTCATCCATCTTTCTGCTTGCTTCTATTTCGATTTTATCGTCCATAGAATAGACTTTTCTTATGTTTTACTTATTGTAGTCAAAAACGAATAAAACAGTCTTGTATAAGAGCGACAAATAATCTTAACTAATCTGTTCTCAAAGCTTAGTATTAAAATTGCCTTAAGTATATCTAGGCAATCAATTTTTACTTTACAAGACTAAACTGATACTTCAGTAAATCAATTTAGTGTTAAGTGAACCTTCAAATAATCTGAGTAAAGTAAAAAAATACTTTTAGACTTAACAGTAGGCTGAGATAAGACTAAATAGTTTCGTGAATACTTAACTTGGTTTTGTGTATTCTAAATTATCTAAAGTAGGATTTGTTGAAAACAATATAGTATTAAAGAAGGAAATGAATTTATGAAGTACAAATAAGTCCTATTTGATTTGGATAAATCTCACTTTAGCTAAAGTTTAGACATATATGACTTAATCACAATTCTTGATTGCTACTTGATTTGCAAAGGAACCACAGAGCTCCCGTGGCTTTCCGCATGAAACGATTTTGTATTACCTGTAGACGGTGAATTTGAGAGGGACTCGCGTGAGCGAAAACTACCCCTGCATAGGTCATGATCGGACGGATGCAAGTCGTGTAGATTTTCACCTTATTCCTAAGGGACAATTTACTTCGCTTGTTAAGGAGACAATGAAGACGGTCCATTACAAACGCGGCGCGATCGCGCACACGTTTGATATGGGCCTTGAAAGTAAGACGTCTATCTAAGACTACGCCGAGATATTTGACTTGCTCCTCCCAAGGGATCGGCTTGCCAAACATCTTAATGATTTTAAGTTGAGCGCGTGACCGTGGCGTGTTATAATAGCCCTTTGAAAAGTACACCGCTGCACTTTTCTCCGGGTTTACCTCGATTCTCCATTTGCGAAACCACTTGCCCAAGGCATTGGCCGCGCGTTGGAGGATTCCGGTCATCATAACTCGACCAGGGCACGAAGAATAGATGGCTGTATCATCCGCAAATAAAGCTAATTCGGTATTAGGGGATTTGGGAATGTCACTAGTATACAATGAAAATAGTAAAGAGGAGAGGACGGAGCCTTGTGGGACTCCGGCATGTATCGGGTGCGGTGACGAGAGGGTACCTTCCACGCGGTAGCGAAAGGTTCGATTTGAGAGGAAGTCTCGTATGATGTGCACGAGACGTTCTGGCACTCCCAGTAAATAAAGCTTGTAGATCAAGCCGTTGTGCCAGACTTTGTCGAACGCTTTCGCCACATCGAAGAAGAGCGCTCCCGTAGCGACAGGTTTTTTTTAAGTTTAATCTACTGGAGATATGTTCAACAATACGGTGCACTTGTTGAACGCAGGAGTGTTTGGTTCTAAAACCAAACTGCTCTGGTGGAATAAGACTATTGGATTCGGCGTAGTCCCGTAATCTAGCAAATATGAGCCGCTCATAAATCTTCCCCATGGTATTGAGGAGACTTATAGGGCGGTAACTGGAAGGTTCGTTTTTAGGTTTCCCAGGCTTTGGTATACCAATTACAATTGCTTCTTTCCACTGCTGTGGAAAGACGCAGTTGCTCATGGCGACGTTGAATATTGCCGTTAGTAAGCAGATGAGGGGAGCACCGAAGTTTTTAAGGACACGATTCGTGATACCGTCTGAGCCAGGGGCTTTCCGGGTATGAAATCTTTTGATGATACCTAGTACCTCTTCCTCAGTAACCTGTGGAAGAGGAGGATCGGTGGGAGGTACAGAAGCCCTACGCTGAACTTCAGAGTTCACCGTCGAGAGGTGCCTACGATCGATAGGGAGAGTACTGGGCGAACATTGGGCTTCGAGACTGTTAGCAAGGCATTCGGCTTTTTCGTCATCGTCAAAAGCGGGGGGTTGGTTAGGCCTATTGAGAGGAGGAGTAGGAACAACCGTATCCTTTTGAAGAGACCTAGACAGCTGCCAGATGGCCTGGTGGTGGGGCTCAATGCCGCTCAAATGATTATCCCACCGATTCTGTCGCATGTCATTAATACGTTTTCTTACAGTATGCTGCAAGAGACGCAAATGACGGCGACATTCCTCGGTGCGATTGGAATGATATGCGCGGGTGGCTGCGTTTTTCTCCGTTAGCAGATCACGGATGTCGGTAGGCAGTTTCCAGCGATGGTCTTCCATCTCCGGAACCTGTTTTGAACTTTCATTCAAAACCGACCTCACGTGATCCGTGAGAGAGTTAATAGCTGTCGAGGCCTCCTCTAAAGAGGCTATTTCTACTGGGATACTATCTAAGTATACTGAACTGGAAGACTGGAGGCCTTCGGCTACCTTCTCCCAGTCCAGCACTGTCTTAGGGGTTGCTGGATTACCAGGGGCGTCTAAACGGGAGCCTAGTTTTAATATAACAGGTCGGTGGTCGGATTGTAACTCGTGTAGTACTCGTGTGTAAGCGCCAAGACGAGTATTTCTGGTCTGTGGTTCAAGTCAGGGGGATATCTAGTGGGCTGCAATGGTGTTATTATATTATTAGTTGTACCCCCGAAGCACTAAACCTCAGAAATCACCGACCCTATATAAGGCGTCGAGACCGGTGAAACTTTTTCATTTCTCTGCGAGCGCCTGCGACGTACACAGCTTAAGAGGACTGTAGTGTGTTACGTAATCCGGGTCACGTGAGCCATTTTGTTTTGTTTTGTAAATTGTTATTTTCATAATTTTCTTTATTTATTTGTAAAGTTATGTTCTATGAAAGTGGGTTGTGACGTTTTTTGAGTAATTTGTGAAGATTGTTTTAAATTGTTAAATAAAGAGATTAGGGTTTTTGTTTGATTATTTTTTTTTTTTATTTTTATTTCACTTTTGATCCTAAGATCAGAAGTGGGATAAAGGACTTGTTAACGCCCATATAAGAAACAAATCTACCCACATCTTTTTGATATCTTTTTCTCACAATTTATTTTTGTTGTTGTTGTTTTCGTGAAACCTTTTTTTCTGATTTTATTACGTCATTTCTCATACACCCGCCATGCGGAGTAGATCTCGTAATCGCTCGGGAACGCGATCACAAAATGGCTCGCGTTCTCGCTCAAGGCGTCGTCGCCGTTATTCAAGCAGATCGCGTGACCGTTCGCGAAGTAGATCGCGATCATGGGAATATTTTAAACGGATATTAAGAAGGCTGCGTAGCTCATCCCGCGGTGATCGTTCGCGTCATCAGTGTTCGACACGTATGTTGCGAAGTCGTTCTCGTAGTGTAAGTTCGCGCCGTTCTCGTACTAGTCGCCGTTCACGTACTCGTCGTCGCTCGCGTTCCGGCCGTAGCCGAAGTCGCCGTCCAGTAGACGACCGCCAGCGTTCACGCAATCGTAGCATATCACGACATACCCCACCGTTAGAGGCTCGGTTATCTAACTCGAGGGTGACTACCGCGCTTAGGTCGTCAACGTCATGTAACGAATCAAATGTAGCACCACCGTCGGAGAATACTCCGATTCCAAATAATGACTCTAACGTTCGCGGCGTATCTATCGTGTCAACCGCTCAGCGCTCTGAGGCGTCCACCCTCGCACAGGCTTTAGTTGAAGTAATTAAGTCCGTACAGCCTGTTAGGTCACACAATTACTTTGTGTCCAATTTTGATCCCGCTATTAATAGTATCGAGACCTGGTGTGATGAGGTGGACCGCGCCAGAGACACTAATGGTTGGTCCGACCATGAGTGTCTATCACGCGTCGCATCATGCCTCAAAGGCGATGCAAAAGTATGGTTATCTGAGTGGGTCACCAACGACAGGACGTGGTCAAATTTCAAAAGGGAATTCAAACCGCTATGCCCCAGTAAACTTGATTTTGCCAACATTTTATTTGAAACCATGAAAACAACGTCAGATCAGTATAGTACGTATGCGGAGTATGCTCGACGGACACTTTTGCGTTTAAGGGTAGTTCAGGGTCTTAGTGATGAACTGAGAACGCTCATAGTCATTCGCGGTATCGACAGCCCTCAAGTACGCGCAGCGGCTGCTAATGCAGCGCTGACCCCTGAAAGTTTGGTTCAATTTCTGTCGATCTATGTTAAACCAAACAAGAACAAACAAGATGCGCGTTCTCAGGTCTTACCTAAGAAGCGATTTAATCAAAGTCATCCGAACCGATCGTCTACTAAGTGTTTTACGTGTGGCTTGAAAGGTCACATGAGTCGCGATTGTACTAAGAGATCTACGACTGCATCTGACCCTGCACCTTCCTCCAAACCCGGTACTTCCAGTGCCAGTTGCACATTCTGTAAAAAACCGGGGCATACTGAAGCCAAGTGTTTCGCCAAGGCACGATCAGAGTCCCGTAATCCCCATAGGGTTAATTTGTGTGTTGATCGGTCGTCTCACCCTAACAATGATATAACGACTGCGGTAGTTGAAGGGGTACCAATGGACGTACTCATTGACAGCGGCGCATTGAACATTTCCCTTATCTCTGCAGACGTTCTTAGGCACTTGCCTTGTCAACCAAAACCTAGACGCTGTGTATTAAAAGGTATCAGCGATAAGGAAATAGTGTCTAACTCATACGTTACCACTACAATCGAACTCAACAATATCTCCATCGAAGCAGAGCTAGTAGTCGTACCCTCATCTTGTATGAATACGTCCATCATAATTGGTACGGACATACTGAACCGAAAAGGGGTGATGTATGTTCGAACCAAAGATGCACAGTATTTGACTCATTCCTCTGATGCGCCTCTATGCGTCAACGCTGTTAAGGTTAATGATGGCATCGAGATAAACACTCAACTTCAGGGCGATGAACGCGAAGCTTTGATGAAGGTAATTAATGAATTTTCCGAGTTCTTGATTTCCGGAACGGCCGCGACTACTGTTAAGACGGGCGAAATGGACATAAAATTAACAAGTTCCGATCCTGTGGTATATAGGCCGTACAAACTCTCTTACCAAGAGAAACTCAAAGTGCGGGAAATTACGAAAGATCTTTTAGACAAGGGTGTGATTCGTAGGTCTCAATCTCAATACGCAAGCCCGATCATACTGGTTAAGAAACGCGATGGATCGGACAGGCTTTGTGTCGATTTTAGGGCTTTAAATCGAGTTACTATCAAGGACAGATACCCTCTTCCTTTGATCGATGACCATATCGATCGGCTAGGTAGTTACAAATATTTTACTAGCCTCGATATGGCCACGGGGTTCCATCAGATCCCAATCAAAGAGGAGTGTATCCACCTCACCGGATTCGTGACACCCGAGGACCACTTCGAATATTTGAAGATGCCGTTTGGCTTAGCCAATTCCCCTATCGTGTACCAACGAATAATTAATGACACTTTACGCGAATTAATAGACAGCGGGAAAGTACTAGTGTACGTAGACGACGTTCTTCTCCTTAGTAACTCAGTTTCTGAGGGCATTGAGCTTTTGCAAAAAGTCTTACGGACGCTGACTGAAGCCGGATTTTCGATAAACTTGCGTAAATGCACATTCCTTGCGACAGAAGTCGAATATCTAGGTCGAGTTATCAGTGAGGGTCAGGTGAGACCGAGTCCTCGAAAAGTTGAAGCTCTGGCTAATTCATCTCCCCCAGACAATGTTAGACAAGTTCGCCAATTTCTTGGCCTCGCGGGTTACTTCCGCCGGTACATAAAGGATTATGCAAATAAGACCGCATGTATTTCCCACTTAACTAAGAAGGGTGTGGAATTTAATTGGGGCCCCGAGCAGGAAGAGGTGCGCCAGAGTCTCATCAAACACTTAACAGGTGCACCGGTCCTTGCAATATTCGATCCCAAGCTTCCAACTGAAGTGCACTCAGACGCAAGCAGTGCTGGTTATGGGGCGGTTCTTTTACAAACCCATGATGACGGGAAAAAACACGTAGTCGCTTACTTCAGCAAGGTGACTCAGGGCGCAGAAAGCAAGTATCATTCCTACGAGCTCGAAACGCTTGCAGTGGTCAAGGCTCTGCAGCATTTCAGACATTACCTCGTGGGAATGAGGTTTGTTGTTGTTACTGATTGTAACGCCCTGAAGTCGACTGAGCGGAAAAAGGACTTGCTACCTCGCGTAGCTCGATGGTGGATCTACCTCCAGGATTTCGACTTCACCATCGAGTACCGCAAAGGAACTATGATCCCACACGCCGATTACTTAAGCCGCAATCCAACAGCTCAGGTTAACCAGGTTTCAAGGCCCCGCACCTGGGCCCAAATAGCTCAAGCGGCTGATGATGACACCAAGACTCTCATGCAGAAGCTACAGGAGGGAGAGCTGGATCCCAGTCGGTACGTGGTTCAGAACGACATGCTGTACTACCGTTACACTCCCGTCGGTCAAGAAACAAGACTCCTCTGCTACATCCCCAAGGGACACAGGTTGAGCCTTCTCAGAGTGTTTCATGACGAGCATGAGCATATAGGAGCTGACAAAACCCTGGATCTCATCATGAAGCACTTCTGGTTCCCTGGACTCCGCCAGTTTGTCCAGAAATACATTGCACACTGTCTGGTATGTATCTCCATGAAGCGAGTACCACGAGCGCCACTTCAGAACATCACGTCATGGGAGAAACCAGGTGAGCCCTTCAGCACCGTGCACGTGGATGCTTTAGGCCCTTTACCTCCGTCTGACGGTCACAAGTTTATCCTCATTTTGGTGGACGCTTTTACGAAGTTCACACTGCTCTACCCCATGAGTCGTCAGGATGTGGTCGAGCTGAAGCGGGCAATCACCCAGGCGGTTTCGTTGTTTGGTGTTCCAAAGCTTTTGGTTGCTGACAAAGGGCGAATGTTCGAAGCAAACGAATTCACCACGTGGATAAACGGTTTGGGTTGCGAGCTACACACCATCACACCGGAAATGCACCATGCCAACGGCCAGGTTGAGAGGTATGTGCGAACAGTACTTAATATGGTTCGTATAGAAGTCAACCACAAGAAATCGTCCTGGTCGGAGGTGTTGTGGAGGTTGCAGTTAGTACTCAATGTAACTAAACAGAAAACCACCCAGAACTCTGCACTTAATCTCCTGATTGGTACCGAGGCCACCACTCCAGTCATACAGGCATTGGTACGAGACGTGGCAGCTGACAACATCAGGCCTAATCGAGAAACCTTGCGAGAAATCGCAAGAGATAGATCTCGCCGACTTCTTCGAGACAATCAGGCCAAGCAAGACGAGTACGCTAATCGAAACAGGCGTGCACCCCGAGTGTTCCAAATTAATGACCTTGTTTTTGTAATTAAATATTCCCAGTCAACAGGAAAATTAGACCCGGGGATGCGCGGCCCATACAAGGTCGTCAAGGTGCTGCCGAGTGGCCGGTACGAGCTGAAGCTTCTCAGCGGCGGGTACGGCAAGATCACCCAGGCGGCGGCACAATATATGGTGCCGTGGCGCGGCGAATGGTGCCCCGAGACGTGTGCCGCATTCTTCGATTGTGAGTAATCGATTGTGTGTGATACATCTCAATCAGTCAACTAAGTACTGCTAAGTTTCGTTTGTCAAGATCACAAATAGTGGCTGAACGTAGGAACTATACCTAGAATAGGAATGGGGTTAGTAAAATTGTTTTAATAAATAGCCTTTTTCTTAGAAACTTTTCCAACTTGCTTTCACATAGTAATCCAACGTAGAGTGAGACTGACAAGCAAAACGCAGTTGCATGGTTTGAATGAGATGGATCTTTGAAATGCCTGCGTGTGAGGCATTCCGAAGCCCGTGTGGCTGCGGTTGGTCCACCTGGCGTTGGCTCGTCAAGGTGTAGACAGATGGGCACAATGTGCTTGTCTGTAGTCCGTGTCCATGGTCAGGCGATCATGTAGTCGGACGGCCCGTGGCATGTGTGCCTGATCGGGTGGGCGCGTGTGTCGTGCCATGCTTGCAGGTGGATAACTCTCACCTGCGACATCCGCAGCTCTTCGGAATATCGCCGACACTGCAGCAGTGGAAGTTGAAGCGAAGATTATCTCCTCGTCTTGGCCTTGGGGATAATTAGTCCAAATAGAGACGTCTCGTTAGGTGGTGATGGATGAGAGTAAACTTTATGACTTTGCGAAATAGATGATGTATGAATTAAATGAATGGTTTTATGAAAGGATTGTAAGACGATGTACGTTTTGTATAAGCTCATAAACAGCTTATTTGATTAAATGTTTTGACTTTCAGACGATGAGCTTGACTTATCTGAGTCACCAGGGCACTCTGCACCACCCGAGTCGTCAGGGCACCCTGCGCCAGGTCTGTCTATGCCGTTGCTGGATCCGGAGCCTGAGGCGGGACCTTCTTCAGCGTAAAGAAGTGGTCGAGGACGATCACATTGTCAGGAGAGGCCGTATTAGTTGTACCCCCGAAGCACTAAACCTTAGAAATCACCGACCCTATATAAGGCGTCGAGACCGGTGAAACTTTTTCATTTCTCTGCGAGCGCCTGCGACGTACACAGCTTAAGAGGACTGTAGTGTGTTACGTAATCCGGGTCACGTGAGCCATTTTGTTTTGTTTTGTAAATTGTTATTTTCATAATTTTCTTTATTTATTTGTAAAGTTATGTTCTATGAAAGTGGGTTGTGACGTTTCTTGAGTAATTTGTGAAGATTGTTTTAAATTGTTAAATAAAGAGATTAGGGTTTTTGTTTGATTATTTTTTTTTTTATTTTTATTTCACTTTTGATCCTAAGAATATCATAATAGAGGGGCTCGGCTAGAGTTTCTAATACCCTGCCTCTTGTGTTTGTTGTTAAGCAACTCCAAGAAAGATGTTTAGCGTTAAGATCGCCTGCAATTATGACTGAATTACTGAGATTAAAGAGGGCTTCGAGGTCACTTCTAAGTAACCTCTTAGAGTTATTAGGAGATAAATAAGCCGACACTAGTGTGATTGGCTGATGTCCTGTCATGCCCACTCGACAGATCGAAGCCTCAATGTCAGTGAGGGCAGGCGGGTCTATAGGTATACAGTGAAGTGACTTTCTATAATAAATGAGAGTGCCCCCTTTGGGCGCGAAGATCCTGTCGTTTCGCACTAAATTATAATTCGCCATCTTGGGGTTGCGATTAGAGGATTTGAGGAAAGATTCCTGTTTTAATAAAATATCTACCTGATGATGTTTTACAAACTCGTGAATCTCTGCACGTTGACCTAAGATGCCATCAGCATTGAAAAAACCTATTGTAAGGGAACGCGGTTTGACTCTACTTTTATTCGTACAATCCATTATTAGGCTTTAAATTGGGACAGGGAGTCTAATAAACTGTCAAGTTGACTAAGGGCCGACTTAAAGAGAATACTAAATTCCCTAAACTGGTTGACAGGAAACGCAGAGGCCTGAGGGGCCATCGCAGGAACCGGATGAGGCGCAAGAGTGGCTGCAGGAATACCTAAGTTGTTACTAGGTTGGGCGCGGAGCGGATTTGTGGGTCGGACGATTGCCGGGGGACGAATCCATGCGGATGGACGCTGTGGCGCGAGTTTGGTCTGCGTGAGTGGCAGAGCCGGGAAATCACGAGTAGAGTGCGAGGAAGGGGCCATATGGGCCTTAGTGGGACCGGGTTGGGAAGCTGCAGCGCGGGCTGCCCTTCGTTGAGCTACCTTATGGTGGGTGCGTGGAGCCTTGGTGCATCCGCGATAGTTCGCAGGATGACCTTGCTGACCACACAGCACACAGCTAGGGGGTTCCACCTCGTTTTTGCCTCTAAGGCAATCCGAGGTAGCGTGATCACCTAGGCACTTTACGCCCCTAGGCTTGGCATGACAATGCCTACTAGAATGCCCGTAAAGTTGGCATCTATGACATTGCGTTGGAGGGCCTCCCTTATGGGGAGTTTCAACTTTAAGGCCAGATAGACCGCAACAAGTCTTCCGGTTGAAGATCTTCTTGCCCTCATCCGTCCTTTCTAATATAACTGTGACCATGTCGTACGGGACTTGGCCACGACCGCGGTGCATACGGTGCACCTCGAGAACCGGAAAACCGTTTTTAATAAGGTCCTCTTTAACAAGAGTGGTTTCCCACTCCTTAGGGATTCCCTTTAGAATAATACAGAGGATACGTTCCTCCGGGAGGGCGTAGGTATGGAATTGTATTCCTCTACCTTTTAGAATCGAAGTGAGCTTTCTATGCTCAGAAGATGACGGGACCTGGATTTTGATCCCATCTTGGGTCGTGCGGGCGCTGGTGATTACGATGTTCTCCTCTTTCGCCCGAAGGGAGACTTCATTCCACCTATTTTTGTCCCTCATGTACAAGGGCGGAGCGGTGGGACCTTTTTGTACTTCAGTGACAGCCTTAGAAGGGCTGGAAGGGACCTTACGGACCTCGGGGATGGAAGAGGGGATCGACGTTCCCGAGGACGTTTTCTGAACCATAGCAGGCTCAGATTCATGGTGACGGCGGGCTCGTTTTCCCTTACGGCCCTCCACGAGCGTGAATATGTCCTCCGAAGAGGACGACTCCACACACTCCGACGACGAATCGGACTCGGCAACGTCCATACGAACATCGCACGATACCTCATCGTCACCGGCGAGGAGGGAAACAGGGAAAGGAGATGACGCGCGCGATTGGGACAAAGCAAGAGACGCGGCGGGGCGGGCAGGGCCGGAAAACGACGCGAAGGACGCGGCGGGGCAGGGGGTCGCGGGGAGACTAGGTGACGACGCGCGGTCGGCACGAGAGCTATCAACGCGGGGCGCGGAAGGCAAGGTTAACGCCGCAACTTGCGGTACTAATCGGCATATCTCAGCGTAAAGCGCGCTGCTTTTATCCGCTAGGATATGCGTCAAAATGAGTTTACCGATTTCGGCCCACAGCTCGGAGCTGTCGGCCATTTTTAAGGGACGGCCAATCTGCTATAGAATAATTACTACCGCTTCGCAAAAGCGTTCCTCAGAGAATATGCGGCGCAAGAAACTCTGAGGCGATCGCTCGCTACTTTCGCAACTCGAGTGGGATTGCTCGAGGGTGTGTGAGAGTGAGTTTTGCCTCTTTGGTTGGGGTTAACAAAGAGGATGTGTGCTTATGGTGTGCCCTAAGCTGGTATCCCTTTGCCGATCTTATTGTGCAAGAGGGTTCCTATGCTCTAAGTGCGGAGGGTTTTTACACCCCGAAACACGAAGAGAAAAGAATAAGGGGTAGAGATTGGTCACTCTACCCCGGGTGACAGTTAGGGTCGACTAGGGTAGACCCCAAGGCCCAAGGCAATTGTTGGCTCAATGAATGGCGGCAGGGTCACGCCAGCAGGTAGCCGGCAGACAATGGCGGCACGGGGCGCGCGGCGGGGGGTTGCGGAGCACAGCGCGGGGAGCTGCGGGGCGCAGCTTGAGACCTCTGAACAAACGACCGTTCGGGACGGCCGCTCGACGCAGAGTGATCTTAGATATTTCCGTCATACATGATTTCTATGTAACTTTAACCATTAAGGCTGCTCACGCGACGGAAGCTTAAAAAATGGAGTAACTTCTCCCGTTTTCCCAAAATTTCCCTTCACTACTCTGCTCTTATTTATTGTAGCGTGATGAAAAGTATACTATAACCTGCCCAGGAGTATGAAGAATAATGGTACCAAGTTTCATTAAAATCCGTCTAGTAGTTTTTGTTTCTATAAGGAACATACAGACAGACAGACAGACAGACAGACAAAAAATTTACTGATTGCATTTTTGGCATCAGTATCGATCACTAATCACCCCCTGATAGTTATTTTGAAAATATATTTAATGTACAGAATTGACCTCTCTACAGATTTATTATAAGTATAGTAAGTATAGATTGTTCAAAAGAAATTAGTGATTACGCTATTAAGCAAAATATCAAATTTACATTTATACCACCTTATGCGCCTCATTTTGGTGGTCTGTGGGACGCAATAGTAAAATCTTGTAAATACCACCTACGACGGGTGGTAGGTAACGCGTATTTGACCTATGAGGAATTTAGTACGGTATTGGCACAGGTGGAAGCCATCCTCAACTCCAGACCCCTTTCTCCTATGTCTCCTGATCCTAACGACCTTCAACCTCTTAGTCCTGCCCATTTTCTGGTTGTTCGTCCGCTGACTTCTTCATTAAGCGCTAACTTGGAGGAGACACCAGTACATCGCCTGACACGTTACCAGAGGATCGAGCAAATCAAGCAGAATTTCTGGAGGCGCTGGTCTAAGGAGTACGTCTCTGAGCTACAAACACGCATGAAATGGAGGACCCAGACGCAGGATCTGAAGGAAGGCACGCTAGTGATCATCAAAGACGACAATTCTCCACCGTTGAAATGGCAACTCGGACGAGTCACGTCCACCATCGCTGGGCGAGATGGAATCGCTAGAGTGGCGTGTATACAGACGTCAACCGGAGTCATCAAGCGCGCTTATGCAAAAATCTGTCCGCTTCCACTCACTACAGCAGACACGTCCTAGAAGCTAAGGAGTATTTAAAACTGAAGCTTTCAAGGCCGGGGCATGTTAACGCCTGACAAAATATAAAGAGCAAGCAGCGCGCGGCAAGAAATTGATGTTGCTTTCAATAATCGAGTAGGCGCAATTAAACTTCATACAATCGACGTCATACCCGGGATCCGTGCCACAAGCGAAAGAGGGTAACCAACATGGGGGCACACGCCACAGTTTTTCAGGCCGAGATGTGTGCCATTATTGATTGTGTGCACCAAAATTTGGGGAACACAAACAGTAACATTCTCATACTGTCGGACAGCCAGGCTGCTCTTAAGGCAGTGGCGGCGACTGAAGTAGACTCATTACTCATTCTAGAGTGTATATATAGTCTGAATAAGTTGGGGGCCTCAAACTCGGTAACTTTTCATTAAACTGGGTCCTAGGGCACTCTAACATTAAAGGCAACGAAATTGCTGACGAACTTGCGAGAGAAGGATCGGGAACAAGTCTAATCGGACCCGAACCCTTCTGCGGGATCTCGAAAAGCACCTCTAGATATCATCTGGGGGTGAGACTAGGAAATTAATTCAAGGAATTTTGGCGCAACTCAGTTGGCCTGAAACATTCAAAGCAGCTGATTAGACCTTTTTCTAAGAAATTCTCATCAGAAATCCTTACTCTCACTAGGGGGCAGGTTAGGATTTTAATAAGGGCCCTAACGGGGCATTGCAGACTCAATAAGCACAATAAGCACAGAATGGAACTGACCGAGTCTCCTTTATGCAGATTCTGCTTAGGGGAAGATGAGACGCCACTACATCTGCTGTGCAGCTGTGAGGCTCTCATACATAGTAGAAGCCGTACACTTGGGGACTACATAATGGACCCACAGGAAGTCATGCAACTTTCTCCCAAAAAGACGTTGGATCTCTTCGAACGGATCGGTCTAGAGGAGAATTTTTAAATGTAGGGATTTAGGTCACAATATATCTGACAAGGTCGCAGTGATCTCGCGGGCTGCATTCAGTTCGGCCTTCACAATTCTCAAATAATAAATAAATAATACCCAAATCTATACCGTTCCTTTAATATAATCCTTAATATTCAAATTAAAAGTACGCAGACGAGGTCGCGGGTACCAGCTAGTATCTAAATATACAGGGTGTCCCGTAAAGAGCACGACAGACTGAAATGTAAGGAAGATTGAGGTGTGCCCTACTCGATAAAAAAAATGACCTCAGTAAAAGTGTCACCGTTTTCGAGATATTCCCGACTTTTTATTTTTTTCGACAAATTCCGCTTTTGGTCAGTTTTTTTGTTGCTGTGTGTACAAGAAAGCAGATAACTCTGTAATTTATTTTTGTAAATATTCTAGAATAGTAGATCTACCATATTTAAATACTATTTTGCTAAATATCATTAAGTATCTTTGAAAAAAAAAACATTATTCTTATTATTTTTTTGTACAAAAATTATTTACCTCAACTTTGGCATTCGGTGGTGAAAAAAAAAATGTACTGGACTGTCACTGCACATTTTACAGATAAATTACTTATTTAATAAGGATTTCAGAAAGGTATAATACTGGCCATATTTTTGTAGAAAAAGAAAAGAAATTGCCAGTATTGTGCAAAAGGGGCTAATTCATATTAAATTTGCATAAAAAATAAAATACACATGTTTGAGTAAAAAAATCATTTTTTAATATTTAGTCAATGAATACATCTAGTATGTGCTCGAATTGCCGGCCTTCTTGTGCGATACACGCGCGGCACCTCTTAATGAAAGCCCTTTTTAACCGTCTTAAGCTTAATTCTGATATTTCTTGGGCTGCTGTATTAATTTGTTGTCGCAGGTGTTCTTCACTCTGAATAGCTTCTTTATACACCTTGTCCTTCATGCAGCCCCAATAAAAGAAATCCAATGGATTTAGATCGGGGGATCGAGCAGGCCAATTGATTGTGCCTCCTCGTCCGATCCATCGACGAGGGAATGTAGAGTTTAAATGGTCCCTTACTTGACGGCCGTAGTGCGCGGGGCACCCGTCGTGTTGCAGCCACATTGCACGCCGCTCCGCCAGTGGAATATCCTCAAGTAAAATCGGCATCTGATTTTGAAGAAACTCCAAGTAGTTATTGGCATTGAGAGTGGGTGGCAGTTCGACCGGTCCTAGTATTTGGCCATTGTAGTATTGGTATTGAGATCGATCTTCCCGCATCTCATGTGGATTGGATATCTGCCAGCTATGCAGATTGTGTAAATTAAAATAGCCATCGCGCTTGCATGATGACTCATCGCTCCACAAGATTTTATTTAAAAAATTGGGAACCGATTGATGTCGTCTCAGCATTTCTCGGCAAAAGTTAACTCGTGCCGGGTAATCCCGTGGCTGCAAACTTTGGACTCGTTGAATGTGGTATGGGTGATACGAATGACGTTGCAAAATTCTGTGAGCCGTAGATTTTGGAACCCCGGTACGTCGTTCGATCATCCGCACTGAAGTTGAAGGGTCTTCTTCAACTTCGTGCAATACAATATCTTCCTCTGCCGTTTGTGGTCGTCCTTCGCTCGTACGCTGCCCAGGTACACGCCCGTCAGAAATGGCTCTATGGGTTCGCGTAAAAACCTCATGACCTGGATGCCGGCGGTTAGGGTATCGCTCAGCATAAAGTCTCGCAGCAGCTCTGGCGTTACAGCTAACTTCGCCATAAATAAGATGCATATCTGCATACTCATGCGACGTGTACGTGGACGCCGCCGCCGCCATTATTTAAAGTTCAAGCGAACTAGCACAGCCAGTCACAGTTCAATTCACAACACAAAGTTCACAGATAACTAAGTCCAAATCGTTACGCAAATCAGAGTCCGAGTTCCAAGCAAAAAACGTAGTACGATAGCAAAACAACAGCGGTAACAGAGCGACGACGTGTGCGCAGGAGAGCGTTAAGGATCGTACTGGCTGCCCTGGCTGGCGGCTGGCAGGCAGAGGAAGGGGCAGGAAAGTGACAAAGACAGACGCATCCTTTTGCTATCGTAAGAGCGAGATAGCAAACAGGATAGATAAGCACAATAGCAACGGCTGTAGATATGACAATAGAAAACCGGTCGGTATCATAAAAAAAAGGCCAGAGCAGGTACTACCCGGTCAAGCTAACTGTAGACCTGAGTGTGAACGTGGTCGTTTCATGTTATTGTTATCATCAATTTAGCATGGCCAGGGATGGGTAAAAATGTGTAATTTAAACTTAAATTAATAAATCGGATTTAATAACAATCAGCCCCTTTGGCATAAAACTGGCAATCTCTTTTTTTTCTTCAAAAATATGGCCGATATTATACCTTTCTGAAATCCTTATTAAATAAGTAATTTATCTGTAAAATGTGCAGTGACAGTCCAGTACATTTTTTTTTCACCACCGAATGCCAAAGTTGAGGTAAATAATTTTTGTACAAAAAAATAATAAGAATAATATTTTTTTTTCAAAGATACTTAATGATATTTAGCAAAATAGTATTTAAATATGGTAGATCTACTATTCTAGAATATTTACAAAAATAAATTACAGAGTTATCTGCTTTTTTGTACACACAGCAATAAAAAAACTGACCAAAAGCGGAATTTGTCGAAAAAAATAAAAAGTCGGGAATATCTCAAAAACAGTGACACTTTTACTGAGGTCATTTTTTTTATCGAGTAGGGCACACCTCAATCTTCCTTACATTTCAGTCTGTCGTGCTCTTTACGGGACACCCTGTATATAGTATAATAACTAGATGTCGCGTGGTTCGCTCGCAGCAAGCTGCTCGCGTGTCTTGATTTCCCGCCATTTTTTTACCGCGATAGAATTTGACCAAGACTTGAATAGGTCTAGTGAAATCTAAAAAGTTCTAGGTGCTATAGTTTTGCCAGGCCGTAGGGTGACACCTGATGCGGAGCAGTTTTCCAAGATGACGTTCCGATCATCAATTTTACCTCTGAGACATTTTCTGGAAAAACAAAAATTTGTATGGCGGTTATCTTGGTTTTCGGCCATTTTTTTTTTTTTTCACCGGGGATAAAATTTGACCAAGATTTAAATAGGTTTCGTGAAAACAAAAAAGTTCTAGATGCGATAGTTTTGCCAGGCCGTAGGGTGTCTCCCTGATGCGGAGCAGTTTTCCAAGATGACGTTCCGATCACACCCCTATACATATTTTTTGACCTTGAGGAATTTTCTAGAAAAACAAAATTTTGTATGGCGGCCATCTTGTTTTTCGGCCATTTTGTTTTTTTTACCGGCGATAAAATTTGACCAAGATTTTATTAGGTTTGGTGAAAAAAGAATCGTTCCAGGTGCGATAGTTTTCCCAGGCCGTAGGGTGCCGCCCTGATGCGGAGCAGTTTTTGAAGGTCGGGAAGTATTTTCATACTCAATATGACACTTTGATCTCATCCCTCTTACATCACATTCACCCCGAGGCATTTTCGAGAAAAACGAAAATTTTGTATGGCGGCCATCTTGTTTTTCCGCCATTTTGATTTATTTTCAACTACGATAGAATTTGACCAAGATTTAAATAGGTTTCGTGAAAACAGAAAAGTTCCAGATGCGATAGTTTTGTCAGGCCGTAGGGTGTCTCCCTGATGCGGAGCAGATTTTCAAGATTGAGAAGTATTTCCGTACTCAAAAAGACGTTTCAATCACATCCCCCATACACAGTTTTTACCTCCGAGACATTTTCTGGAAAAACAAAATTTTGTATGGCGGCCATCTTGTTTTTCGGCCATTTTGTTTTTTTTTACCGGCGATAAAAGTTGACCAAGATATAAATAGGTTTTGCGAAAAAAAATTTGATCCAGGTATAAAAGTTGCGCCAGACTGTAGGGTGTCTCCCTGATGCGGAGCAGTTTTCCAAGATCTGGAAGTTTTCTCATACTCAACGGGAGGTCCCGATCACATCCTCCATACATCATTTTTACCCCCCGATGCTCCTTCTGGGAGAACAACTATGTCAGTCAGTAGGTACATGGGTTTGCAGCTATATATAATATAAACTAGATGTCGCGTGGTTCGCTCGCAGCAAGCTGCTCGCGTGTCTTGTTTTCCCGCCATTTTTTTACCGCGATAGAATTTGACCAAGACTAAAATAGATCTCGTGAAATCAAAAAAGTTCTAGGTGCTATAGTTTTGCCAGGCCGTAGGGTGTCTCCCTGATGCGGAGCAGTTTTCCAAGATGACGTTCCGATAACACCCCTATACATCGTTTTTACACCCGAGACATTTTCTGTAAAAACAAAAATTTATATGGCGGCCATCTTGTTTTTCGGCCATTTTGTTTTTTTTTCACCGGCGATAAAATTTGACCAAGATTTAAATAGGTTTCATGAAAACAAAAATGTGCCAGGTGCGATAGTTTTGCCAGGCCGTAGGGTGTCTCCCTGATGCAGAGCAGATTTCAAAAATCGAGAAGTACTTCCATACTCAACATGACATTCCGATTACACCCCCATACATTGTTTTTACCTGTAAGTCATTTTTCTGAAAAAACAAAATTTTGTATGGCGGCCATCTTGTTTTTCCGCCATTTTGGTTTTTTTTCACCGGCGATTGGATTTGACCAAGATTTAAATACGTTGTTCGAAAAAATCATTGTTCCAGGTGCGATAGATTAGCCAGGCCGTAGGGTGTCTCTCTGATGCGGAGCAGGTTTTCAAGATCGAGAAGTATATCCATACTCAACAATACGTTCCGATTACATCCCCATACACAGTTTTTACCCACGAGACATTTTCTGGAAAAATAAAATTTTGTATGGCGGCCATCTTGTTTTTCCGCCATTTTGTTTTTTTTTCACCCACAATAGAATTTGACCAAGATTAAAATAGGTTCTGCGAAAAAAAATTTGATCTAGGTATAATAGTTGCGCCAGACTGTAGGGTGTCTCCCTGATGCGGAGCAGTTTTCCAAGATCTGGAAGTTTTCCCATACTCAACGGAAAATCTTGATCACATCTCCCATACATCATTTTTACCCCCCGGCACTCCTTCTGGGAGAACAACCCTGTCAGTGAGTCAGTCAGTCAGTCAGTCAGTACATGGGTTTGTAGCTATATATAATATAACTAGATTTCGCGAGGTTCGCTCGCAGCAAGCTGCTCGCGTGTCCTATATTAGTTCGAAGCTATATATGGCGGCCATCTTGTTTTTCCGCCATTGTTTTACCGCGATAGAATTTGACCAAGACTTAAATAGGTCTCGTGAAACCAAAAAAGTTCTAGGTGCCATAGTTTTGCCAGGCCGTGGGGTGTCTCCCTGATGCGGAGCAGTTTTCCAAGATGACGTTCCGATCACACCCCTAAACATCATTTTTACACCCGAGACATTTTCTGGAAAAACGAAAAATTTATATGGCGGCCATCTTGTTTTTCGGCCATTTTGTTTTTTTTTTTTCACATGCGATAAAATTTGACCAAGATTTAAATAGGTTTCGTGGAAACAAAAAAGTTCCAGGTGCGATAGTTTCGCCAGGCCGTAGGGTGTCTCCCTGATGCGGAGCAGATTTCAAAGATCGAGAAGTACTTTCATACTCAACAAGACGTTTCGATTTCATCCCCATACATAATTTTTACCACCGAGACATTTTCTGAAAAAAAAAAAAAAAAACAAATTTTGTATGGCGGCCATCTTGTTTTTCCGCAATTTTGTTTTTTTTTTTTCACCGGCAATAAAATTTGACCAAGATTTAAAAAGGTATTGTGAAAAGAAAAAAGTGCCAGGTGCGATGGTTTTGCCAGGCTATAGGGTGTCTCCCTGATGCGGAGCAGTTTTCGAAAACCTGGAAGTATACCCGTACTCTACATGACGTTCCGATTACACCCCTATACATCATTTTTACCCCCGAGGCATTTTCAGGAAAAACGAAAAATATGTATGGCGGCCATCTTGTTTTTCCGCCATTTTGTTTTTTTGTCACCGGCGATAAAGTTTGACCAAGATTTAAATAGGTATCGTGAAAACAAAAAAGTCCTAGGTGCGATAGTTTCGCCAGGCCGTAGGGTGTCTCCCTGATGCTGAGCAGTTTCTGAAGATCAAGAAGTATTTCCATACTCAACAAGACGTTCCGATTGCAACCCCATACATCATTTTTACCTCCGAGACATTTTCTGAAAAAACAAAACTTTGTATGGCGGCCATCTTGTTTTTCCGCCATTTTGATTTTTTTTCACCGACAATAGAATTTGACCAAGATTTAAATAGGTTTCGTGAAAAAAGAATAGTTCCAGGTGCGATAGTTTCGCCAGACTGTAGGGTGTCTCCCTGATGCGGAGCAGTTTTCCAAGATCTGGAAGTTTTTCCATACTCACCGGGAGGTCCCGATCACACCCCCCATACATCATTTTTACCCCCCGACGCTCCTTCTGGGAGAACAACCCTGTCAGTGAGTCAGTGAGTCAGTGAGTCAGTCAGTACATGGGTTTGTAGCTTTATATAATATAATATAACTAGATGTCGCGTGGTTCGCTCGCAGCAAGCTGCTCGCGTGTCTTGTTTTCCCGCCATTTTTTTACCGCGATAGAATTTGACCAAGACTAAAATAGATCTCGTGAAATCAAAAAAGTTCTAGGTGCTATAGTTTTGCCAGGCCGTAGGGTGTCTCCCTGATGCGGAGCAGTTTTCCAAGATGACGTTCCGATAACACCCCTATACATCGTTTTTACACCCGAGACATTTTCTGTAAAAACAAAAATTTATATGGCGGCCATCTTGTTTTTCGGCCATTTTGTTTTTTTTTCACCGGCGATAAAATTTGACCAAGATTTAAATAGGTTTCATGAAAACAAAAATGTGCCAGGTGCGATAGTTTTGCCAGGCCGTAGGGTGTCTCCCTGATGCAGAGCAGATTTCAAAAATCGAGAAGTACTTCCATACTCAACATGACATTCCGATTACACCCCCATACATTGTTTTTACCTGTAAGTCATTTTTCTGAAAAAACAAAATTTTGTATGGCGGCCATCTTGTTTTTCCGCCATTTTGGTTTTTTTTCACCGGCGATTGGATTTGACCAAGATTTAAATACGTTGTTCGAAAAAATCATTGTTCCAGGTGCGATAGATTAGCCAGGCCGTAGGGTGTCTCTCTGATGCGGAGCAGGTTTTCAAGATCGAGAAGTATATCCATACTCAACAATACGTTCCGATTACATCCCCATACACAGTTTTTACCCACGAGACATTTTCTGGAAAAATAAAATTTTGTATGGCGGCCATCTTGTTTTTCCGCCATTTTGTTTTTTTTTCACCCACAATAGAATTTGACCAAGATTAAAATAGGTTCTGCGAAAAAAAATTTGATCTAGGTATAATAGTTGCGCCAGACTGTAGGGTGTCTCCCTGATGCGGAGCAGTTTTCCAAGATCTGGAAGTTTTCCCATACTCACCGGAAAATCTTGATCACATCTCCCATACATCATTTTTACCCCCCGGCACTCCTTCTGGGAGAACAACCCTGTCAGTGAGTCAGTGAGTCAGTCAGTCAGTCAGTCAGTACATGGGTTTGTAGCTATATATAATATAACTAGATGTCGCGTGGTTCGCTCGCAGCAAGCTGCTCGCGTGTCTTGTTTTCCCGCCATTTTTTTACCGCGATAGAATTTGACCAAGACTAAAATAGATCTCGTGAAATCAAAAAAGTTCTAGGTGCTATAGTTTTGCCAGGCCGTAGGGTGTCTCCCTGATGCGGAGCAGTTTTCCAAGATGACGTTCCGATAACACCCCTATACATCGTTTTTACACCCGAGACATTTTCTGTAAAAACAAAAATTTATATGGCGGCCATCTTGTTTTTCGGCCATTTTGTTTTTTTTTCACCGGCGATAAAATTTGACCAAGATTTAAATAGGTTTCATGAAAACAAAAATGTGCCAGGTGCGATAGTTTTGCCAGGCCGTAGGGTGTCTCCCTGATGCAGAGCAGATTTCAAAAATCGAGAAGTACTTCCATACTCAACATGACATTCCGATTACACCCCCATACATTGTTTTTACCTGTAAGTCATTTTTCTGAAAAAACAAAATTTTGTATGGCGGCCATCTTGTTTTTCCGCCATTTTGGTTTTTTTCACCGGCGATTGGATTTGACCAAGATTTAAATACGTTGTTCGAAAAAATCATTGTTCCAGGTGCGATAGATTAGCCAGGCCGTAGGGTGTCTCTCTGATGCGGAGCAGGTTTTCAAGATCGAGAAGTATATCCATACTCAACAATACGTTCCGATTACATCCCCATACACAGTTTTTACCCACGAGACATTTTCTGGAAAAATAAAATTTTGTATGGCGGCCATCTTGTTTTTCCGCCATTTTGTTTTTTTTTCACCCACAATAGAATTTGACCAAGATTAAAATAGGTTCTGCGAAAAAAAATTTGATCTAGGTATAATAGTTGCGCCAGACTGTAGGGTGTCTCCCTGATGCGGAGCAGTTTTCCAAGATCTGGAAGTTTTCCCATACTCACCGGAAAATCTTGATCACATCTCCCATACATCATTTTTACCCCCCGGCACTCCTTCTGGGAGAACAACCCTGTCAGTGAGTCAGTGAGTCAGTCAGTCAGTCAGTCAGTACATGGGTTTGTAGCTATATATAATATAACTAGATGTCGCGTGGTGGGCTCGCAGCAAGCTGCTCGCGTGTCTTGTTTTCCCGCCATTTTTTTACCGCGATAGAATTTGACCAAGACTAAAATAGATCTCGTGAAATCAAAAAAGTTCTAGGTGCTATAGTTTTGCCAGGCCGTAGGGTGTCTCCCTGATGCGGAGCAGTTTTCCAAGATGACGTTCCGATAACACCCCTATACATCGTTTTTACACCCGAGACATTTTCTGTAAAAACAAAAATTTATATGGCGGCCATCTTGTTTTTCGGCCATTTTGTTTTTTTTTCACCGGCGATAAAATTTGACCAAGATTTAAATAGGTTTCATGAAAACAAAAATGTGCCAGGTGCGATAGTTTTGCCAGGCCGTAGGGTGTCTCCCTGATGCAGAGCAGATTTCAAAAATCGAGAAGTACTTCCATACTCTTCAAGACTTGAGTAGGTCTCGTGAAATCAAAAAAGTTCTAGGTGCTATAGTTTTGCCAGGCCATAGGGTATCTCCCTGATACGGAGCAGTTTTTCAAGATCGAACAACTTTTCCATACTCAGCTTGACGTTCCAATTACACCCCTATACATAATTTTTACCCCCAAGGCATTTTCAGGAAAAACGAAAAATTTGTATGGCGGCCATCTTGATTTTCCGCCATTTTGATTTTTTTTCACCGGCAATTAAATTTGACCAAGATTTAAATAGGTATCGTGAAAACTAAAAAGTTCCACGTGCGATAGTTTCACCAGGCCGTAGGGTGTCTCCCTGATGCGGAGCAGTTTTCCAAGATCTAGCAGTATTTAAATACTCGACATGACGTTCCGATCAAAACCCTCGTACATCATTTTTACCCCCGGGGCATTTTCGGGAAAAACGAAAATTTTGTATGGCGGCCATCTTGTTTTTCCGCCATTTTGAATTTTTTTCACCGGCGATTGGATTTGACCAAGATTTAAATATGTTATGCGAAAAAAAAGTTGCTCCAGGTATTATAGTTTTGCCAGGCCGCAGGGTGTCTCCCTGATGCGGAGCAGTTTCTGAAGATCTAAAAGTATTTCTATACTCAACAAGACGTTTCGATTACACCTCCTATACATCATTTTTACCTCAGAGACATTTTCTGGAAAAACAAAATTTTGTATGGCGGCCATCTTGTTTTTCCGCCATTTTGTTTTTTTTTCACCGTCAATTGGATTTGACCAAGATTTAAATAGGTTTTGCGAAAAAAAAATTGATCCAGGTATAATAGTTGCGCCAGGCCGTAGGGTGTCTCCCTGATGCGGAGCAGTTTTCCATGATTTGGAAGTTTTCCCATACTCACCGGGAGATCCAGATCACACCCCCCATACATCATTTTCACCCCCCGACGCTCCTTCTGGGAGAACAACCCTGTCAGTGAGTCAGTGAGTCAGTCAGTCAGTCAGTCAGTCAGTGGGTTTGTAGCTATATATATTATAATAATATACTAGATGTTGCGTGGTTCGCTCGCAGCAAGCTGCTCGCGTGTCTTGTTTTCCCGCCATTTTTTTACCGCGATAAAATTTGACCAAGACTTAAATAGGTCTCGTGAAATCAAAAAAGTTCTACGTGCTATAGTTTTGCCAGGCCGTAGGGTGTCTCCCTGATGCGGAGCAGTTTTCCAAGATGACGTTTCGATCATCAATTTTACCTCCGAGACATTTTCTGAAAAATAAAATTTTGTATGGCAGCCATCTTGTTTTTCCGCCATTTTTTTTTTTTCACCGGCGATAAAATTTGACCAAGATTTAAATAGGTTTCGTGAAAACAAAAAAGGTCCAGATGCGATAGTTTCACCAGGCCGTAGGGTGCCTCCCTGATGCGGAGCAGATTTTCAAGATCGAACAGTATTTTCATACTCAACTTGAGGTTTTGATCACACCTCCCATACATCATTTTTACCCCGAGGCATTTTCTGGAAAAACGAAAATTTTGTATGGCGGCCATCTTGTTTTTCCGCCGTTTTCTTTTTTTTCAACGGTGATTGAATTTGACCAAGATTTAAATAGGTATCGTGAAAACAAAAAAGTTCCAGGTGCGATAGGTTTGTCAGGCCGTAGGGTGTCTCCCTGATGCGGAGCAGTTTTCGAAAACCTTGAAGTATACCCGTACTCTACATGACGTTCCGATCAAAACCTTCATACATAATTTTTATCCCTGAGGCATTTTCAGGAAAAACGAAAAATTTGTATGGCGGCCATCTTGATTTTCGGCCATTTTGTTTTTTTTTGACCGGCGATAAAATTTGACCAAGATTTAAATAGGTATCGTGAAAACTAAAAAGTTCCACGTGCGATAGTTTTGTCAGGCCGTAGGGTGTCTCCCTGATGCGGAGCAGTTTTTCAAGATCGAACAGTTTTTCCATACTCAGCTTGACGTTTCGATCACACCTCCCATACATCATTTTTACCTCCGAGACATTTTCTGGAAAAACGAAATTTTGTATGGCGGGCATCTTGTTTTTCCGCCATTTTTTTACCGCGATAGAATTTGACCAAGACTTAAATAGGTCTCGTGGAATCAAAAAAGTTCTAGGTGCTATAGTTTTGCCAGGCCGTAGGGTGTCTCCCTGATGCGGAGCGGTTTTCCAAGATGACGTTCCGATCACACTCCTATACATCATTTTTACATCCGACCTATTTTCTGGGAAAACCAAAGTTTGTATGGCGGCCATCTTGTTTTTCCGCCATTTTGTTTTTTTTTCACCAGCGAAAAATATGACCGAGGTTTAAATATGTTGTGCGGAAAAAGAATTGATCCAGGTCCGATAGTTTCGCCAGGCCGTAGGGTGCGTCCCTGATGAGGAGCAGTTTTCGAAGGTCGAGCAGTATTTAAATTCTCAACATGATCTTCCGATTAGGTCCCCATACATAATTTTTACACCCGAGACATTTCCTGGAAAAACAAAAATTTATATGGCGACCATCTTGTTTTACGGCCATTTTGTTTTTTTTTTCACCGGCGATAAAATTTGACTAAGATTTAAATAGGTTTCGTGGAAACAAAAAAGTTCCAGGTGCGATAGTTTCGCCAGACAGTAGGGTGGTTCCCTGATGCGGAGCACACATCGGAAACCAAGACATATTTTCATACTCGACATGACGTTTCGATCACACCCCTATACATTATTTTTACCCCCGAGGCATTTTATAGGAAAAACGAAAAATTTGTATGGCGGCCATCTTGATTTTCCGCCATTTTGATTTTTTTTCAATCACGATAGAATTTGACCAAGATTTTAATGAGTTTTGTGAAAAAATAATCGTTCCAGGTGCGATAGATTCGCCAGGCCGTAGGGTGTCTCCCTGATGCGGAGCAGTTTTCCAAGATCAAGCAGTATTGAAATACTCAACATGACAATCCGATCACATCCCTATACATCATTTTTACCCCCGAGGCATTTTCAGGAAAAACGAAAAATTTGTATGGCGGCCATCTTGATTTTCCGCCATTTTGATTTTTTTTCAATCACGATAGAATTTGACCAAGATTTTAATGAGTTTTGTGAAAAAATAATCGTTCCAGGTGCGATAGATTCGCCAGGCTGTAGGGGGTCTCCCTGATGCGGAGCAGTTTC
This sequence comes from Pectinophora gossypiella, assembly GCF_024362695.1. NCBI lineage: Eukaryota > Metazoa > Arthropoda > Insecta > Lepidoptera > Gelechiidae > Pectinophora > Pectinophora gossypiella. The sequence continues at coordinate 486,055 of NW_026063251.1, forward strand.
TGAAGATAGAGAAGTATTTTCAAACTCATCATGACGTTCCAATTACACTCCCATAAACAGTTTTTACCCCCGAGACATTTTCTGGAAAAACAAAATTTTGTATGGCGGCCATCTTGTTTTTCCGCCATTTTGATTTTTTTTCACTGACAATACAATTTGACCAAGATTTAAATAGGTTTCGTGAAAAAAGAATCGTTCCAGGTGCGATAGTTTTGCCAGACGGTAGGGTGTCTCCCTGATGCGGAGCAGTTTTCCAAGATCTGGAAGTTTTCCCATACTCACCGGAAAATTTTGATCACATCCCCTATACACCATTTTTACCCCCCGACACTCCTTCTGGGAGAACAACCCTGTCAGTGAGTCAGTCAGTCAGTCAATAGGTACATGGGTTTGTAGCTATATATAATATAATAATAATAACTAGATTTCGCGTGGTTCGCTCGCAGCAAGCTGCTCGCGTGTCCGTATTAGTTCGAAGCTTTGTATGGCGGCCATTTTGTTTTTCCGCCATTGTTTTACCGCGATAGAATTTGACCAAGACTTAAATAGGTCTCGTGAAACCAAAAAAGTTCTAGGTGCTATAGTTTTGCCAGGTCGTAGAGTGACCCCTGATGCGGAGCAGTTTTCCAAGATGACGTTCCGATCACACCCCAATACATCATTTTTACCTCGTGAGACATTTTCTGGAAAACAAAAATTTGTATGGCGGCCATCTTGTTTTTCGGCCATTTTGTTTTTTTCACTGGCGATAAAATTTGACCAAGACTTTAATAGGCTTCACGAAAACAAAAAAGTTCCAGGTGCGATAGTTTCGCCAGGCTGTAGGGTGTCTCCCTGATGCGGAGCAGCTTTCGAAGATCGAGGCATTTTCGGGAAAAACGAAAATTTCGTATGGCGGCCATCTTGTTTTTCCGCCATTTTGGTTTTTTTTCACCGGGGATTGAATTTGACCAAGATTTAAATAGGTTTCGTGAAAAAAATATTGCTCTAGGTTTTATAGTTTTGCCAGGCCGTAGGGTGTCTCCCTGATGCGGAGCAGTTTTTCAAGATCGAGCAGTATTGAAATACTCAACATGACGATCCGATCACATCCCTATACATCATTTTTACCCTCGAGGCATTTTCAGGAAAAACGAAAATTTTGTATGGCGGCCATCTTGTTTTTCCGCCATTTTGTTTTTTTTTCACCAGGGATTGGATTTGACCAAGATTTAAATATGTTTCGCGAAAGAAAAATTGCTCCAGGTTTTATAGTTTTGCCAGGCCGTAGGGTGTCTCCCTGATGCGGAGCAGATTTCAAAGATCGAGAAGTACTTCCATACTCAACATGACATTCCGATTACACCCCAATACATTGTTTTTGCCCCCGAGACATTTTCTGGAAAAACAAAATTTTGTATGGCGGCCATCTTGTTTTTCCGCCATTTTGATTTTTTTTCACCGGCAATAGAATTTGACCAAGGTTTAAATAGGTTTTGCGAAAAAAAAATTGATCCAGGTATAATAGTTGCGCCAGACCGTAGGGTGTCTCCCTGATGCGGAGCAGTTTTCCATAATCTGGAAGTTTTCCCATACTCACTGGGAGATCCAGATCACACCCCCCATACATCATTTTCACCCCCCGACGCTCCTTCTGGGAGAACAACTCTGTCAGTGAGTGAGTCAGTCACTACATGGGTTTGTAGCTATATATAGTATAATAACTAGATGTCGCGTGGTTCGCTCGCAGCAAGCTGCTCGCGTGTCTTGTTTTCCCGCCATTTTTTTACCGCGATAGAATTTGACCAAGGCTTGAATAGGTCTCGTGAAATCAAAAAAGTTCTAGGTGCTATAGTTTTGCCAGGCCGTAGGGTATCTCCCTGATGCGGAGCAGTTTTCCAAGATGACGTTCCGATCATCAATTTTACCTCTGAGACATTTTCTGGAAAAACAAAAATTTGTATGGCGGCCATCTTGTTTTTCCGCCATTTTGATTTTTTTTCACCCACAGTAGAATTTGACCAAGATTTAAATAGGTTTCGTGAAAAAAAAATATTGTTCCAGGTGCGATAGTTTTGCCAGGCCTTAGGGTGTCTCCCTGATGCGGAGCAGTTTTCGAAAACCTGGAAGTATACCCGTACTCTACATGACGTTCCGATCAAAACCCTCATACATAATTTTTATCCCCGAGGCATTTTAAGGAAAAACTAAAAATTTGTATGGCGGCCATCTTGTTTTTCCGCCATTTTGATTTTTTTTCACTCACGATAGAATTTGATTAAGATTTAAATAGGTTCTGTGAAAAAATAATCGTTCCAGGTGCGATAGTTTTGCCAGGCCGTAGGGTGTCTCCCTGATGCGGAGCAGATTTGAAGAAAGAGAAGTGTCTCCATACTCAACAAGACACTCCGATTACACTCCCATACACAAATTTTACCCTTGAGACATTTTCCGGAAAAACTAAATTTTGTATGGCGGCCATCTTGTTTTTCCGCCATTTTGATTTTTTTTCACCCACAATAAAATTTGACCAAGATTTAAATAGGTTTTGCGAAAAAAAATTTGATCGAGGTATAATAGTTGCGCCAGGCCGTAGGGTCTCTCCCTGATGCGGAGCAGTTTTCCAAGATCTGGAAGTTTTCCCATACTCACCGGAAGATTTGGATCACATCCCCCATACATCATTTTTACCCCCCGACGCTCCTTCTGGGAGAACAACCCTGTCAGTGAGTCAGTGAGTGAGTGAGTCAGTCAGTCAGTGGGTTTGCAGCTATATATAGTATAACTAGATGTCGCGTGGTTCGCTCGCAGCAAGCTGCTCGCGTGTCTTGTTTTCCCGACATTTTTTTACCGCGATAGAATTTGACCAAGACTAAAATAGGTCTCGTGAAATCAAAAAAGTTCTAGGTGCAATAGTTTTGCCAGGCCGTAGGGTGTCTCCCTGATACGGAGCAGTTTTCCAAGATGACGTTCCGTTCACACCCCTATACATCATTTTTACCTCTCGAGACATTTTCTGGAAAAACAAAAATTAGTATGGCGGCCATCTTGTTTTCCAGCCATTTAGTTTTTTTTTCACCTGCGATAAAATTTGACCAAGATTTAAATAGGTTTTGTGAAAAAAAAACCGTTCTAGGTGCGATAGTTTCGCCAGGCCGTAGGATGCTTCCCTGATGCGGAGCAGATTTTCAAAATCGAGCAGTATTTCCATACTCAACTTGAGGTTTTTATCACATCTCTTATACATCATTTTTACCCCCGAGGCATTTTCTGGAAAAACGAAAATTTTGTATGGCGGCCATCTTGTTTTTCCGCCATTTTGGTTATTTTTCACCGGGGATTGAATTTGACCAAAATTTAAATAGGTTTCGTGAAAAAAATATTGCTCTAGGTTTTATAGTTTTGCCAGGCCGTAGGGTGCCGCCCTGATGCGGAGCAGTTTTTGAAGGTCGGGAAATATTTCCATACTCAATATGACATTTTGATCTCATCCCTCTTACATCATATTCACCCCGAGGCATTTTCGAGAAAAACGAAAATTTTGTATGGCGGCCATCTTGTTTTTCCGCCATTTTGTTTTTTTTTCAGCGGGGATTGGATTTGACCAAGATTTAAATATGTTTCGCGAAAGAAAAATTGCTCCAGGTTTTATAGTTTTGCCAGGCCGTAGGGTGTCTCCCTGATGCGGAGCAGTTTTTCAAGATCGAGAAGTATTTTTATACTCAACAAGACGTTCCGATTACAACCCTATACACAGTTTTTACCAATGAAACATTTTCTGGAAAAACAAACTTTTGTATGGCGGCCATGTTGTTTTTCCGCCATTTTGATTTTTTTGCACCGGCGATAAAATTTGACCAAGATTTAAATAGGTTTTGTGAAAAAAAAATCATTCCAGGTGCGATAGTTTCGCCAGGCCGTAGGGTCTCTCCCTGATGCGGAGCAGTTTTCCAAGATCTGGAAGTTTTCCCATACTCACCGGAAGATTTGGATCACACCCCCCATACACCATTTTTACCCCCCGACGCTCCTTCTGGGAGAACAACCCTGTCAGTGAGTCAGTGAGTGAGTCAGTCAGTCAGTCAGTACATGGGTTTGTAGCTATATATAATATAATAATAATAATAACTAGATGTCGCGTGGTTCGCTCGCAGCAAGCTGCTCGCGTGTCTTGTTTTCCCGCCATTTTTTTACCGCGATAGAATTTGACCAAGACTTGAATAGGTGTCGTGAAATCAAAAAGTTCTAGGTGCTATAGTTTTGCCAGGCCGTAGGATGTCTCCCTGATGCGGAGCAGTTTTCCAAGATGACGTTCCGATCACACCCCTATACGTATTTTTTGACCTTGAGGAATTTTCTAGAAAAACAAAATTTTGTATGGCGGCCATCTTGTTTTTCCGCCATTTTGTTTTTTTTTTTCACCGGTAATTGAATTTGACCAGGAATTAAATAGGTTTCGTGAAAAAAGAATCGTTCCAGGTGCGATAGTTTCGGCAGGCCGTAGGGTGTCTCCCTGATGCGGAGCAGTTTTCCAAGATGACGTTCCGATCACACCCCTATACATCATTTTTACACCCGAGACATTTTCTGGAAAAACAAAAATTTTTATGGCGGCCATCTTGTTTTTCGGCCATTTTGTTTTTTTTTCACCGGCGATAAAATTTGACCAAGATTTAAATAGGTTTCGTGAAATCAAAAATGTTCCAGGTGCAATTGTTTTGCCAGGCCGTAGGGTGTCTCCCTGATGCGGAGCAGTTTTCAAAGATGACGTTCCGATCACACCCCCAATACATCATGTTTATCCCCGTGGCATTTTCGGGAATAACAAAATTTTGTATGGCGGCCATCTTGAATTTCCGCCATTTTGTTTTTTTTTCAACTGCATTTAAATTTGACCAAGATTATAATAGGCCTGGTGGAAAAAATAATGTTCTAGGTGCGATAGTTTGCCCAGGCCGTAGGGTGTCTCCCTGATGCGGAGCAGGTTTTCAAGATCGAGAAGTACTTCCATACTCAACAATACGTTCCGATTACACCCCCATACACAGCTTTTACCCACGTGACATTTTCCGGAAAAATAAAATTTTGTATGGCGAGTTAAGTAACGGGTGGCGACGTCAGGATTTTAAAAAAAGATTTAATGTTTACAAAACGTCTAATTACTTCCAAAACTCTTACAAGACTGATTTACATTAATTAATTAAAACAAATTTGGGAACTCGATACATTTGAAGTGTAGGCATTATTAGCCAAGGCACGTGGACATCGTCAGCAAAACCTATGTGTTACGGTGTGGTAATTCCTCCCTCCTTAAGAAAGAACCGTGTCTTCATGGTTCTATCTGGTCCTCCAGATGTTACAGGTTCTTCAGGTGAGGGGTCCTTCGGGGTGGGCTTCGTGAAGATTCTGTATATTTTCCAACCAAGGATTCCAGCTCCGATAGCATAAAATATGAGAGTTGTCCAACTTGGGGTAGTAGCCACAAAATTCCAGTCTTCATATTCACTATTGTTTTCCTTTGATATCGTTCCAGCCTTATTTATGAGGTCCTGTATGTTATCGAGGGACGCGTCTTCAAGTTGTAACTCATATCTGACTTCCTCTATGGGTTCCATTGCTTGTTTCGGCAATGGGATGACGTCACGAATCAGCATGGTATTGCTTCGAGTTTGTAGGGTTCTATTGAGAACTTGAGCGTGACATCCATCTGATATTGTAATGATTTGGCTTCTTGATAATGTTGTATATGTGATCTCTTCTCCGCATATTGTTTTTAGGACCTCTGGTGACTTGATAATAAGGAGCCAACTATTAGGTGTGATGTTTTGGAGTTTTCCTGTTTTCATACTCATTTTAGCGAAGGAGCATATTGAAGGATCGCCACGGTGTTGAATAAGTGACGTAACGCAGTCTCCAGCATCATGTAATGACTTCATCTCCAGTTGCTTGCAGAGTTGTTCTTCGTCGGTAATAGTTCGGCATGCTTCGTCGATGTAGGCGTACTCGTCACTTCCAAGTACTAGGTATTTGGACTTAGGAATGATAGTTAGGTTTTGTTGGTCAGGAATTGAGTACAAATGAATAAGGTTATAAGGATTAGGATCAACAGAAGGAATATCTAAGATAAAATTTAACGAATGTACTGTACTATAAGCTTTAACCTCTATAGATTTTTCTATTTTATGTATATTCTCTATATTTATTGTGGCTACAGGCACAAATGTAAGTTTAGTTTTAATATCTAACATTTCTGTAATTAGATTATGTGAATTTATTATACTAGGATGCATTATGCCTATTTGAGCGAAAGCCGTTGCATCTTCTAAAATCATTAGCTTATCTAAAATAATTTGTAAACTAAAATCTATTTGTATGTGGACTTCAAGGAGATTAAATTGTCTAAATACTACATTAGTATGTAAGGTTACATTTTTTAACATTGAAGCTAATTTATTTTGATTTTCATTAATTTTATTTAATTGTTTACTGAATTCTGACAACGTATTTTGAGCAAGTATAATAGACTTTTCCTGAATGATGTTAATATTCTTATTTAGATTAGAAATCTGTTGTTCTATTCTTTCCGCATCGTCGTGATCTAGGTTACCCGTAATAGCTTTAATTACTGACCCTAGACCGTTAACTATACCACGTTTATTTCTACTATGAGGGGAGAGAAATATGAGTTTATTATGAATGATACTAAGTTTGTGCTCGATTTGATCTGTATATGATTTATGTAAATCTCTCGAAATCAAACTTGAATCTATAGTCTTAGTACTTGCAAATAAGTTTTCTAAATTTAAGGTTGTATCATAAAGGTAAGTTATATTATAAGAACAAACTAGTTGATAAGAGTCAATTTGATTAAGAATTTTGCCTTGTTTTATTAGGACAATTCCGTTCATGTCGTCAATGGGAGTGACGTTCACGGTGGCTGTTGCGAAGAGCACGAAGGCTCCGGCGCAGAGTATCCTGGAACAAGGTGAGGCCTTCGTAGTAACTTGAAATGGACTCTAATAGATTTGGAGTTTGGATGATTGCCTATTATTTCCGCAACGTTATTCGGGTGAAGATGGATTATCTTATACGGACCTTTAAATACTGGCTTAGTCTTGTCGTTGCGCGCTGTCTTGGCTACCTGTTTGTAAACGGTTTCACCTACCTTTAACTTTATCTCCTCTGCTGCTTGATTCCGTTTTTCAATTACCTGTTCTTTGTTTTTAGAGACATGTGCTGCGACGCATTCCTGAACGGCTTCAGCATTCGCTCTATGCTTGATAACAAAGTCCTGGTAGAACTCCTTAGGATAGTATAGTTCTAAAGGATTCCTAGCGGCCGTATGCCCATATAATAACTCGTGCGGCGAGTATCCTGTTGTAGAGTGGATAGCGTTGTTATAGGCTATGACTGCATACTTCATTAAGGTTTGTATAGTGTCGTCCTTGTTCGTCATTTTTTGAATTCTTATGATTTCTGCTATAGTGGAGTGAAATCTTTCAATGGATGAATTAGAGTTTGGATTATACGGAGTTGTGAAATGTATTTCAATGTTATGAGAGGCACAGATTTCCTTTATAACGTCATTTTCAAACTTAGTGTCAGAGTCAGTCGTAATTTTTATTGGGAGTCCCAGTACAGAGAATACCTGTAAAAGGGCTTCAGCTACATGTACGCTACTAGTAGCCTGTAAGGCTATAGCTTGGGCGAATTTTGAGAAGTTATCAATTACCGTCAGAAACGTCCCACCTCCAGTAGAATATAGGTCCATGAATAGATGTTGCATGGGTTTGGTTGGTGTTTCCGTAATGGTAAGGGGAGGCTTTAAAGGATTACGTTCATATTTGGCCTTGAGACAAATCTCACATTGATTTATAAAAGTTTGCACGGATAACAACATATTTGCCCAGTGATAATTCCTGCGGATGTGCTTGTAGGTTTCCTGGATACCACGATGGATGTTTTTGCCTTCGTGATATTTTTTTATAATGTCTTGTTGCTCTGATCTGCTTTCAACGAGAGTTACTCTAGAAGTACACCTATAAAGCTTAGGGCCTCTCTCATTAAATACTGTTGTATATACGCGTGAAAAGTCAAGGTAAAGGTGTTCGTCTAGGAAATAACAATGGAAAACTCTATCGGCGATAGTGTGTTCTTTTAAAAACTTGATTATTTCCTGTTCAGTGTTGTTAATTGGGATATATACGTCCTTAATAATCATTTTAGAGTTAGTTGATCTATTTTCAATCCTATAAGACGACCCTGGCGTTGATCTGATGTAAAATTGTTTTTGCTGTCTTTCAATTGCATCTTCAATTATGGGGATACCGTTGTTTTCATTATCAGGTTGGGTGTGGTTAGTGGAAACCAATTGGTTTGGTTCTAGTGACACTACGCTCATACTATCGGATACCGTATCAAGCTGTGATTCCGGGGCAGATACCACCATATTTTGGCGACTGGTACCTTCGGCTTCCTGGCGAGCATTATCGAATATCCTATTAATGATTTCGTCATCGTCATTGTCGTCAAAGTTCACAGCAAGAGATTCGATACTATTGTGGAATATTTTAGCTCTGGATAGGGCGTCGGCATTCGTGTTTTGTTTGCCCTTTTTATATACTACATTATAATCGTATTCGGCTAGCTTCAGGCGCCATCTGGTTAACTTCGAATTTGGATCCTTGAGGGACATCAGCCATGTTAAAGGGCGATGATCCGTATATATGGTGAATTTACGGCCATAGAGGTAAGGGCGAAAGTACTTAACTGCCCATATTATGGCTAATAACTCCTTCTCTATTGTGGAGTAACGTGTCTCTGTTTCAGATAAAGTCCTGGATGCATAGGCTATGGGTTTGTCAGACCCTAGCTTTCCTTGAGACAGAACCGCTCCTAGAGCAAAGTCGGAAGCGTCCGTGGTAAGTATAAAGTCCTTGTCAAAGTCGGGGAACTGTAATATTGGAGCATTAGTTAAAATTTGTTTACATTTATTGAAAGCGTCTAGAAACTCGTGAGTGTGTATTACTTTATGATTTTTCTTTAAGCAAATAGTCATTGGTTTAGTCAGTCTCGCAAAGTCTTTTATAAACTTGCGGTAGTAACCCACCAAACCTAAGAAAGCCTTAATATCCTTTTGTGTCTTGGGGAGAGGAAAATCTAGGACAGCTTTTATTTTATCTTTATTAGGCTTAAGGCCTTCGGAGGTTAGTTCGTGACCTAGGAACTTGACGTCCTTTTGCAAAAACTCCGACTTATCCAATTGTACTTTCAAGTTATGAGTTTTAAAACGGTTGAACACTTGTTTTAGTTTGTGCATATGGTCCTGTAATGACGTAGAGGTGATAATGACGTCATCAAGGTAGGTAAAAACACCATCTATACCACGTAAAATATGATCCATTAGTCTTTGGAACGTACTTGGAGCATTTTTGAGCCCAAAAGGCATCCTTAAGAACTCATAATGTCCTCTTTCAGTCGAAAATGCGGTTTTTTCTATGTCACGAGGATGCATCTCGACTTGATGATAACCGCTCGCTAAGTCGAGGGTAGTAAAATATTGTGCACGTCCAAGTCTGTCAAGAATGTCGTTAATATTAGGCAGTGGGTATTTGTCCTCAATAAGTCGGTCGTTAAGTCGTCGAAAGTCTATTACTAAGCGCCATTTTACCTTGCCGGAAGCGTCGGGTTTTTTAGGCACGATGTGGACAGGACAAGACCACGGAGATACACTCTCGCGAATAATACCTTGTTTTAACAAGTTATCGATTTGCGATTTTATCTCTTCACGTTGTTGGGGGGCTTGCCTATAAGCGCGTACAAAAATGGGAGTATCATCTGTTAGACGCAATTCGTGTTTGACCGCATGTGTAAAGGTCAACGGAATGTTCTCTGAGTAGAATATATCCCGGTATTGAAAACACAGTTTATTTATCTCACGTTTCTCTTCTTCGTTTAAGTGATCTGTACGAATTTTCTTTAAGTTCTCGCGAAGTTCCTTATCAATGTCAAAGCTACTTTCAGTTGTATTAATTTCGCACTGAATACTAGGCTCACAATGCTTAGTGTAAGGTACCAAGGAGATGGGTTCTTTATTTGAAATAGTTTTCTTTTCCGAATTAAAATTTAGAATTGACGTTAGGAACGTACCGTTCGTAACGTTCACAATAGCCGCGGGTGATATTAATCCATCTGACCATATATAGTCGTCATGAACGTACTGACCGTCCAAACAGTTAGTTTTTATTTTCAATAGTTTTTGGCATTGTGAATCAACTTTAATTCTCTTTACAGGATAGTCGAATCGAATGGGTATTTGTGCATTCACTGTGTGTAACAGTTTGTTTTTTAAGTTAATGTTACTTGACAGTGACTTTAACAAATCAAGACCAATAAGTCCCTTGTATTTCGAATCGAACTCGAAGATGAGAAACTTGTGAGTTAGATTACAATTAAAGACCGGTGGTAATGGTAAATGCGCGACGTGAGAGTGTCGTGTTACCGCGTGAGCTGTTTTTACCTCGAATGGTTCATATATTACGAAATGTTCTAAAGCAGTATTTTGAATAACACTGGGTGATATCATTGAGCGTGAAGCGCCCGTATCAATTAAAAACTTACCTTGGAATTCCGGGATCTCGATATATGGAAGATGGTCTTTTTCGTGGTGATTTAGCTTTATTAGCTCTGGTCGTCTGGGTTCTGCTCCTCGGGAAAATCCTGGGGAGTAATTGACTGCTCCTCGTCCACATCAGAGGCTTGATAGCCCTGGGGCTGTAAATACATACCTGATGGGTCTGCTACGGGGTAATAACTCATTGGCATCGGGTTGTGTTGTGTATTACCTTCATTTGGTGAGTAAAACAGTTCTTGAAAGGTAAATTGTGGCGGCCCGGGTTTATCCACGGAACGCATGGTGACGTCAGAAGATATTTGTGGTGGATTGACCTGCTGCTTAGGAATATTAGGTTGCCGGGAATAATTGTTGCTGTTCCTGAAAGTTCCCGAATTGTTCCTAAACCCACCTTGAGGCTGTGCTGGCCTGTTCCTCCAGGGTAACATGGAGTTCACTAGCTGTTGGCGCTGCTCGTTAGTCCAATTATTAGGGATGGGCACGAAATTATTTTGGGGCACAAAAGGTTGCACGGGCGCGGGGACGATATTAAATGGATTATTGACGGGTAGACCGTTCGCTTGTCGAGAAAACACACTACTGTTCTTAAATTCAGGTTTATTAACCTTAGTATTTTGCGAAGTTGGCACATTAACGAAGTTTTGTCGACTAGCGAATTTTGCTTCCTCTTGACGTGCATTGACAATTGCATGTTCTAAGGTTTCGGGTTTCGTAATACGAACTCCGATAGATGTTTGGAAATCGAGTTGATTTACATACTGTTCGATTGCCATTTTTTCATAATAAGTTTTGTCATTATGTGTACCAACCATATACAGAGTTTCAAGCAGCTCCCTAATTCGCCTACCAAAGGACTCCGCGTCCTCGTTTTTGTTACGACGAGTGCGTGTGAGCTCTTGCATCACCTGTATCTCGTTCCTGGGTTCACCTAATCTTTGCACTAACGCTTGCTTAATTTCAGTCCAGCTATTAAGTGAATCCTCGTACGCTATCGCATCGATTGCCGCACCACTGAGTCTACTTTTAATTAAACATACAAGGGCTTGGGCGGCGGGGCCCTCACCGAAATGGACCAATCTTAGTAAACTATCTACTTCTTTAATATAATAATTCAACCTTTTAGGATTGCCGTCATATCTCGGCATTAGATCCGAAATCATTTTATAATCGGCTTCGAACGCCATTGTTTATGGAGTAACGCGTGTACTAAATTAAACTGATTTAAAGTTTAAGTTAAATCTACAGCAATTTCAGCCTATAGACAGACACACGTGAAATATCGATTACAACTAATACGACAGGAAATAGAGCAAGGAATGTACTTGAGAAAGTTAAGAGCACTCACCAACTCAGCATCCTCTGCATCTCCTCGTCGGGTCTTGTAGAGTACAGGTCTCTATTTCTCCAGAGTCCCGCAGGTGGTCCTTATGACGTAATCGCACCGGTTACAGTTCTTTTTCTTTTGCAAGATCGCGGGTAACAACAGTAAGCACCGTTCACTCGGGTTTACACGAAGAATAGTCTGTTCGCGATAGACTTTGTTCGAAAAGTCTAGAGTGCCGCGATCCTACCGACTGCGCCAGTTAAGTAACGGGTGGCGACGTCAGGATTTTAAAAAAAAGATTTAATGTTTACAAAACGTCTAATTACTTCCAAAACTCTTACAAGACTGATTTACATTAATTAATTAAAACAAATTTGGGAACTCGATACATTTGAAGTGTAGGCATTATTAGCCAAGGCACGTGGACATCGTCAGCAAAACCTATGTGTTACGGTGTGGTAATTGGCGGCCATCTTGTTTTTCCGCCATTTTGATTTTTTTTCAACGACAATACAATTTGACCAAGAATTAAATAGGTCTAGTGAAAAAAGAATCGTTCCAGGTGCGATAGTTTCGCCAGGCCGTAGGGTGTCTCCCTGATGCGGAGCAGTTTTCCAAGATGACGTTTCGATCACACCCCTATACATCATTTTTACACCCGAGACATTTTCTGGAAAAACAAAAATTTATATGGCGGCCATCTTGTTTTTCCGCCATTTTGGTTTTTTTTCACCGGGGATTGAATTTGACCAAGATTTAAATAGGTTTCGTGAAAAAAATATTGCTCTAGGTTTTATAGTTTTGCCAGGCCGTAGGGTGTCTCCCTGATGCGGAGCAGTTTTTCAAGATCGAGCAGTACTGAAATACTCAACATGACGATCCGACCACATCCCTATACATCATTTTTACCCTCGAGGCATTTTCAGGAAAAACGAAAATTTTGTATGGCGGCCATCTTGTTTTTCCGCCATTTTGGTTTTTTTTTCACCAGGGATTGGATTTGACCAAGATTTAAATAGGTTCTGTGAAAAAATAATCGTTCCAGGTGCGATAGTTTTGTCAGGCCGTAGGGTGTCTCCCTGATGCGGAGCAGTTTCTGAAGATCAAGAAGTATTTCCATACTCAACAAGACGTTCCAATTACAACCTCATACACAGTTTTTATCCCCGAGACATTTTCTAGAAAAACAAAATTTTGTATGGCGGCCATCTTGTTTTTCCGCCATTTTGATTTTTTTTCACCAACGATTGAATTTGACCAAGATTTAAATAGGTTTTGCGAAAAAAAAATTGATCCAGGTATAATAGTTGCGCCAGACTGTAGGGTGTCTCCCTGATGCGGAGCAGTTTTCCAAGATCTGAAAGTTTTCCCATACTCACCGGAAGATTTTGATCACATCTCCCATACATCATTTTCACCCCCCGACGCTCCTTCTGGGAGAACAACTCTGTCAGTGAGTGAGTCAGTCAGTCAGTCAGTCAGTCAGTCAGTACATGGGTTTGTAGCTATATATAGTATAACTAGATGTCGCGTGGTTCGCTCGCAGCAAGCTGCTCGCGTGTCTTGTTTTCCCGCCATTTTTTTACCGCGATAGAATTTGACCAAGACTAAAATAGGTCTCGTGAAATCAAAAAAGTTCTAGGTGCAATAGTTTTGCCAGGCCGTAGGGTGTCTCCCTGATGCGGAGCAGTTTTCCAAGATGACGTTCCGATCACACCCCTATACATCAATTTTAGCTCTGACACATTTTCTGGAAAAACAAAATTTTGTATGGCGGCCATCTTGTTTTTCGGCCATTTTGTTTTTTTTTCACTGGCGATTAAATTTGACTAAGATTTAAATAGGTTTCTTGAAAACAAAAAAGTTCCAGATGCGATAATTTCGCCAGGCCGTAGGGTGTATCCCTGATGCGGAGCAATTTTCGAAAACCTGGAAGTATACCCGTACTCTACATGACGTTCCGATCAAAACCCTTATACATAATTTTTATCCCAGAGGCAATTTCAGGAAAAACTAAAAATTTGTATGGCGGCCATCTTGTTTTTCCGCCATTTTGATTTTTTTTCACCCACAGTAGAATTTGACCAAGATTTAAATAGGTTTCGTGAAAAAAAATATTGTTCCAGGTGCGATAGTTTTGCCAGGCCTTAGGGTGTCTCCCTGATGCGGAGCAGTTTTCGAAAACCTGGAAGTATACCCGTACTCTACATGACGTTCCGATCAAAACCCTCATACATAATTTTTATCCCCGAGGCATTTTAAGGAAAAACTAAAAATTTGTATGGCGGCCATCTTGTTTTTCCGCCATTTTGATTTTTTTTCACTCACGATAGAATTTGATTAAGATTTAAATAGGTTCTGTGAAAAAATAATCGTTCCAGGTGCGATAGTTTTGCCAGGCCGTAGGGTGTCTCCCTGATGCGGAGCAGATTTGAAGAAAGAGAAGTGTCTCCATACTCAACAAGACACTCCGATTACACTCCCATACACAATTTTTACCCTTGAGACATTTTCCGGAAAAACTAAATTTTGTATGGCGGCCATCTTGTTTTTCCGCCATTTTGATTTTTTTTCACCCACAATAGAATTTGACCAAGATTTAAATAGGTTTTGCGAAAAAAAAAATGATCCAGGTATAATAGTCGCGCCAGACTGTAGAGCGTCTCCCTGATGAGGAGCAGTTTTCCAAGATTTGGGATTTTTCCCATACTCACCGGGAGGTCCCGATCACACCCCCCATACATCATTTTGACCCCCCGACGCTCCTTCTGGGAGAACAATTATGTCAGTGAGTCAGTCAGTCAGTCAGTCAGTCAGTCAGTGGGTCTCCAGCTATATATAATATAATAATAATAATATAATAATAATAACTAGATTTCGCGTGGTTCGCTCGCAGCAAGCTGCTCGCGTGTCTTGTTTTCCCGCCATTTTTTTACTGCGATAGAATTTGACCAAGACTTGAATAGGTCTCGTGAAATCAAAAAAGTTCTAGGTGCTATAGTTTTTCCAGGCCTTAGGGTATCTCCCTGATGCGGAGCAGTTTTCCAAGATGACGTTTCCATCACACCCCTATACATAATTTTTTCACCCGAGACATTTTCTGGAAAAACAAAAATTTATATGGCGGCCATCTTGTTTTTCGGCCATTTTGTTTTTTTTTCACCGGCGATAAAATTTGACCAAGATTAAAATAGGTTACGTGAAAACAAAAATGTTCCAGGGGCGATAGTTTCGCCAGGCCGTATGATGTCTCCCTGATGCGGAGCAGCTATCGAAAACCTAGACGTATTTTCATACTCGACATGACGATTCAATCACATTTCTATACATAATTTTTTCCCCCGAGGCATTTTCAGGAAAAACTAAAAATTTGTATGGCAGCCATCTTGATTTTCCGCCATTTTGATTTTTTTTCACAGGCATTAAAATTTGACCAAGGTTTAAATACGTTGTGCGAAGAAAGAATTGTTCCATGTGCGATAGTTTCGCCAGGCCGTAGGATGTATCTCTGATGCGGAGCAGTTTTCCAAAATCTGGAAAGTTTCCTATACTCGACGGGAGGTCCAGATTACAACCCTATACACAGTTTTTACCCCCGAGACATTTTCCGGAAAAACAAAATTTAGTATGGCGGCCATCTTGTTTTTTCGCCATTTTGTTTTTTTTCATCCACAATAGAATTTGACCAAGATTTAAATAGGTTTTGCGAAAAAATAATTGATCTAGGTATAATAGTTGCGCCAGACCGTAGGGTGTCTCCCTGATGCGGAGCAGTTTTCCAAGATCTGGAAGTTTTCCCATACCCAACGGAAGATTTGGATCACACCCCCCATACATCATTTTCACCCCCCGATGCTCCTTCTGGGTGAACAACCCTGTCAGTGAGTCAGTCAGTCAGTCAGTCAATAGGTACATGGGTTTGTTTTTTCGCCATTTTGTTTTTTTTTCACCCACAATAGAATTTGACCAAGATTTAAATAGGTTTTGCGAAAAAATAATTGATCTAGGTATAATAGTTGCGCCAGACTGTAGGGTGTCTCCCTGATGCGGAGCAGTTTTCCAAGATCTGGAAGTTTTCCCATACTCACCGGAAGATTTGGATCACACCCCCCATACATCATTTTCACCCCCCGATGCTCCTTCTGGGAGAACAACCCTGTCAGTGAGTCAGTCAGTCAGTCAGTCAATAGGTACATGGGTTTGTAGCTATATATAATATAATAACTAGATGTCGCGTGGTTCGCTCGCAGCAAGCTGCTCGCGTGTCCTGTGTTAGTTCGAAGCTTTTTCCCGCCATTTATTTACCACGATAGAATTTGACCAAGACTTAAATAGGTCTCGTGAAATCAAAAAAGTTCTAGGTGCTATAGTTTTGCCAGGCCGTAAGGTGTCTTCCTGACGCGGAGCAGTTTTCCAAGATGACGTTCCGATCACACCCCTATACATCATTTTTACACCCGAGATATTTTCTGGAAAAACAAAAATTTATAAGGTGGCCATCTTGTTTTTCGGCCATTTTGTTTTTTTTTCACCGGTGATAAAATTTGACCAAGATTTAAATAGGACTCGTGAAATCAAAAAAGTTCTAGGTGCTATAGTTTTGCCAGGCCGTAGGGTGTCTCCGTGATGCGGAGCAGTTTTCCAAGATTACGTTCCGATCACACATCAATCCCTATACATCAATTTTACCTCTGAGACATTTTCTAGAAAAACAAAACTTTGTATGGCGGCCATCTTGTTTTTCGGCCATTTTGTTTTTTTTTTTTCTCTAGCGATAAGACTTGACCAAGATTTAAATAGGTCTCGTGAAAAAAGAATCGTTCCAGGTGCGATAGTTTCGGCAGGCCGTAGGGTGTCTCCCTGATGCGGAGCAGTTTTCGAAGATCGAGCAGTATTTAAATACTCAACATGACGATCCCATCAAATCCCCTACACATAAATTTCACCCCCGAGGCATTTTCGGGAAAAACGAAAATTTTGTATGGCGGCCATCTTGTTTTTCCACCATTTTGATTTTTTTCACCGGCGATAAAATTTGACCAAGATTTAAATACATTGTGCGAAAAAAAAATTGATCCAGATGTGATAGTTTTGCCAGGCCGTAGGGTGCCGCCCTGATGCGGAGCAGTTTTCCAAGATCGAGAAATATTTCCATAATCAACAAGACGTTCCCATTACACCCCCATACATTGTATTTACTTCTAAGACATTTTTCTGAAAAAAACAAAATTTGTATGGCGGCCATCTTGATTTTCCGCCATTTTGGTTGTTTTTCAGCGGGGATTGGATTTGACCAAGATTTAAATATGTTTCGCGAAAGAAAAATTGCTCCAAGTTTTATAGTCTTGCCAGGCCGTGGGGTGTCTCCCTGATGCGGAGCAGATTTCAAGGATCGAGAAGTACTTCCATACTCAACATGACATTCCGATTACACCCCAATACATTGTTTTTGCCTCCGAGACATTTTCTGGAAAAACAAAAATTTGTATGGCGGCCATCTTGATTTTCCGCCATTTTGATTTTTTTTCACAGGCATTAAAATTTGACCAAGGTTTAAATACGTTGTGCGAAGAAAGAATTGTTCCATGTGCGATAGTTTCGCCAGGCCGTAGGATGTATCTCTGATGCGGAGCAGTTTTCCAAAATCTGGAAAGTTTCCCATACTCGACGGGAGGTCCAGATTACAACCCTATACACAGTTTTTACCCCCGAGACATTTTCCGGAAAAACAAAATTTAGTATGGCGGCCATCTTGTTTTTTCGCCATTTTGTTTTTTTTCATCCACAATAGAATTTGACCAAGATTTAAATAGGTTTTGCGAAAAAATAATTGATCTAGGTATAATAGTTGCGCCAGACCGTAGGGTGTCTCCCTGATGCGGAGCAGTTTTCCAAGATCTGGAAGTTTTCCCATACCCAACGGAAGATTTGGATCACACCCCCCATACATCATTTTCACCCCCCGATGCTCCTTCTGGGTGAACAACCCTGTCAGTGAGTCAGTCAGTCAGTCAGTCAATAGGTACATGGGTTTGTTTTTTCGCCATTTTGTTTTTTTTTCACCCACAATAGAATTTGACCAAGATTTAAATAGGTTTTGCGAAAAAATAATTGATCTAGGTATAATAGTTGCGCCAGACTGTAGGGTGTCTCCCTGATGCGGAGCAGTTTTCCAAGATCTGGAAGTTTTCCCATACTCACCGGAAGATTTGGATCACACCCCCCATACATCATTTTCACCCCCCGATGCTCCTTCTGGGAGAACAACCCTGTCAGTGAGTCAGTCAGTCAGTCAGTCAATAGGTACATGGGTTTGTAGCTATATATAATATAATAACTAGATGTCGCGTGGTTCGCTCGCAGCAAGCTGCTCGCGTGTCCTGTGTTAGTTCGAAGCTTTTTCCCGCCATTTATTTACCACGATAGAATTTGACCAAGACTTAAATAGGTCTCGTGAAATCAAAAAAGTTCTAGGTGCTATAGTTTTGCCAGGCCGTAAGGTGTCTTCCTGACGCGGAGCAGTTTTCCAAGATGACGTTCCGATCACACCCCTATACATCATTTTTACACCCGAGATATTTTCTGGAAAAACAAAAATTTATAAGGTGGCCATCTTGTTTTTCGGCCATTTTGTTTTTTTTTCACCGGTGATAAAATTTGACCAAGATTTAAATAGGACTCGTGAAATCAAAAAAGTTCTAGGTGCTATAGTTTTGCCAGGCCGTAGGGTGTCTCCGTGATGCGGAGCAGTTTTCCAAGATTACGTTCCGATCACACATCAATCCCTATACATCAATTTTACCTCTGAGACATTTTCTAGAAAAACAAAACTTTGTATGGCGGCCATCTTGTTTTTCGGCCATTTTGTTTTTTTTTTTTCTCTAGCGATAAGACTTGACCAAGATTTAAATAGGTCTCGTGAAAAAAGAATCGTTCCAGGTGCGATAGTTTCGGCAGGCCGTAGGGTGTCTCCCTGATGCGGAGCAGTTTTCGAAGATCGAGCAGTATTTAAATACTCAACATGACGATCCCATCAAATCCCCTACACATAAATTTCACCCCCGAGGCATTTTCGGGAAAAACGAAAATTTTGTATGGCGGCCATCTTGTTTTTCCACCATTTTGATTTTTTTCACCGGCGATAAAATTTGACCAAGATTTAAATACATTGTGCGAAAAAAAAATTGATCCAGATGTGATAGTTTTGCCAGGCCGTAGGGTGCCGCCCTGATGCGGAGCAGTTTTCCAAGATCGAGAAATATTTCCATAATCAACAAGACGTTCCCATTACACCCCCATACATTGTATTTACTTCTAAGACATTTTTCTGAAAAAAACAAAATTTGTATGGCGGCCATCTTGATTTTCCGCCATTTTGGTTGTTTTTCAGCGGGGATTGGATTTGACCAAGATTTAAATATGTTTCGCGAAAGAAAAATTGCTCCAAGTTTTATAGTCTTGCCAGGCCGTGGGGTGTCTCCCTGATGCGGAGCAGATTTCAAGGATCGAGAAGTACTTCCATACTCAACATGACATTCCGATTACACCCCAATACATTGTTTTTGCCTCCGAGACATTTTCTGGAAAAACAAAAATTTGTATGGCGGCCATCTTGTTTTTCCGCCATATTGATTTTTTATCACCAGCGATTGAATTTGACCAGGAATTAAGTAGGTTTAGTGGAAAAAAAATGTTCTATGTTTGATAGTTTAGCCAGGCCGTAGGGTGTCTCCCTGATGCGGAGCAGTTTTCCAAGATGACGTTCCGATAACACCCCTATACATCGTTTTTACACCCGAGACATTTTCTGGACAAACAAAAATTTGTATGGCGGCCATCTTGTTTTTCGGCCATTTTGTTTTTTTTTTTCACCGGCGATAAAATTTGACCAAGATTTTATTAGGTTTGGTGAAAAAAGAATCGTTCCAGGAGCGATAGTTTTCCCAGGCCGTAGGGTGCCGCCCTGATGCGGAGCAGTTTTTGAAGGTCGGGAAGTATTTCCATACTCAATATGACATTTTGATCTCATCCCTCTTACATCGTATTCACCCCGAGGCATTTTCGGAAAAAACGAAAATTTTGTATGGCGGCCATCTTGTTTTTCCGCCATTTTGATTTTTTTTCACCAGCAATAAAATTTGACCAAGATTTAAATAGGTTTCGTGAAAATAAAAAAGTTCCAGGTGCTGTAGTTTCGCCAGGCCGTAGGGTGTCTCCCTGATGCGGAGCAGTTTTCCAAGATCTGGAAGTTTTCCCATACTCACCGGGAGGTCCAGATCACACCCCCCATACATCATTTTTACCCCCCGACGCTCCTTTGGGAAAACAACCCTGTCAGTGAGTCAGTGAGTCAGTCAGTCAGTCAATAGGTACATGGGTTTGTAGCTACGTAGTCGGTCCCAAAGTTCTGTCACAGGCACATTATTTTTAAATTTCGAACATGCTTTTAGAAATATTTTATGGCGTTCCATTTTTGAATGTTTGACAATTATTTTGAAACAAAAAATTATCATTTGCCGTGATTTATTACGATGGAGTGGACCTTGAAAGAAAACCGAATCGCAATTTTAGCGTTGCATCGCTGTGGACACTCGCCGAGTACCATTTTCAAGTTGCTCAAAAATTTGAAAATAACACTTAGGTTTGTGTATCGTACCATAAATAGGTATAATGAAGTCTCAAGTGTTGAGGACAAGAAAAGAACTGGCCGGCCTCGCTCCGCAAGAACACCAGCAGTGATCAAAGCGATAAAGGCGCGCATACGAAAAAATCCTGTCCGAAAACAGAAACTGATGGCTTTGCAGATGGGGGTCAGTAGAAAAACAGTCAAAAAGGTTTTAAACGAAGACCTTAAGTTGCGAGCATACAAGAAAAAGAGTGGACACTTTCTTAATGCACGCCTGAAAGCAATTAGACTCAAAAGATCCCGGTTGTTATTAAAACGGTACGCGAGAAACCGACACCGTGACATACTTTTTACAGACGAAAAAATTTTTGATATAGAAGAAAAGTACAATAAGCAAAACGATAGAGTGTACGCAGAGAACTCTGAAGAAGCAGGAAAAAAAGTTCCGCGGGTTCAACATGGGCATCATCCATCTTCAGTGATGGTCTGGTTAGGTGTCTCTTACTATGGGCCAACGGAGGTTCATTTCTGCGAAAAAGGTGTCAAAACCAGTGCAAAAGTGTACCAAGAGACGGTTTTGAATCGGCTTGTCAAAGATCTGCCCAACACGCTATTTTCAGGACATCATTTCGTGTTCCAGCAGGATTCTGCGCCTGCACACAAAGCCAAAACTACTCAAGCCTGGTTCGACCATCAAAAAATTGACTTTATTAGACACGAAGATTGGCCTTCCTCCAGTCCGGACCTTAATCCTCTGGATTATAAAATTTGACAGGTCTTAGAGAACAAGGTCTGTGCTAAACCCCACAAAAATTTGGCGAGCCTGAAGTCAGCCATAATTAAAGCCGTCGCTGAAATAGACATGAATATGGTACGTGCTGCGATAGATGACTGGCCGCGGCGTTTGAGGGAAGTTATTAAAAACAAGGGAGGTCATTTCGAATAATTTTAAGTTATTTTCATTTCTTCATAAATATACTTTAAATTGATATATAAATTTTTATAAACTTATTGGTACTTTTTATTTTATCACTATTTTCATATATGACAGAACTTTGGGACCGACTACGTATATATATTATTATAATAATAACTAGATGTCGCGTGGTTCGCTCGCAGCAAGCTGCTCGCGTGTCTTGTATTAGTTCAAAGCTTTGTATAGAATTTGACCAAGACTTAAATAGGTCTCGTGAAATCAAAAAAGTTCTAGGTGCTATAGTTTTGCGAGGCCGTGGGGTGTCTCCCTGATGCGGAGCAGTTTTCCAAGATGACGTTCGGATCACAGCCCTATACATCATTTTTACACCCGAGACATTTTCTGGAAAAACAAAAATTTATATGGCGGCCATCTTGTTTTTCGGCCATTTTGTTTTTTTTTTCACAAGCGATAAAATTTGACTAAGATTTTAATAGTTTTGGTGGAAAAAAAAATAATCTAGGTGCGATAGTTTCGCCAGGCCCTAGGGTGTCTACCTGATGCAGAGTAGTTTTCGAAGATCTAGCAGTATTTAGAGACTCCACATGACGTTCCGATCACACCCCTGTATATCATATTCACCGCCGAGGCATTTTCGGGAAAACGAAAATTTTGTATTGCGGCCATCTTGTTTTTACGCCATTTTGATTTTTTTCACCGGCGATAAAATTTGACTAAGATTTAAATACATGGAGCGAAAAAAAAATTGATCTAGATGTGATAGTTTTGCCAGGCCGTAGGTTGCCTCCCTGATGAGGAGCAGTTTTTGAAGATCGAGAAGTACTTCCATACTCAACATGACATTCCGATTACACCCCCATACATTGTTTTTACCTCTAAGACATTTTTCTGAAAAAACAAAATTTTGTATGGCGGCCATCTTGTTTTTCCGCCATTTTGTTTTTTTTCACCGGCGATAAAATTTGACCAAGATTTAAATAGGTTTTGTGAAAACAAAAAAGGTCCAGATGCGATAGTTTTGCCACGCCGTAAGGTGCCGCCCTGATGCGGAGCTGCTTTCAAAGATCGAGAAGTATTTCCATACTCCACAAGACGTTCCGATCACACCCCTATACATTATTTTTACCCCAGAGGCATTTTGAGGAAAAACGAAAAATTTGTATGGCGGCCATCTTGTTTTTCCACCATTTTGATTTTTTTTACTCACGATAGAATTTGACCAAGATTTAAATAGGTTCTGTGAAAAAATAATCGTTCCAGGTGCGATAGTTTTGCCAGGCCGTAGGGTGTCTCCCTGATGCGGAGCAGATTTGAAGAAAGAGAAGTGTCTCCGTACTCAACAAGACACTCCGATTACATTCCCATACACAGTTTTTACCCTCGAGACATTTTCCGGAAAAACAAAATTTTGTATGGCGGCCATCTTGTTTTTCGGCCATTTTGATTTTTTTTCACCCACGATAGAATTTGACCAAGATTTAAATAGGTTTTGTGAAAAAAGAATCGTTCCAGGGGCGATAGTCTTGCCAGGCCGTGGGGTGTCTCCCTGATGCGGAGCAGTTTTCCAAGATCTGGAAGTTTTCCCATACTCATCGGAAGTTTTTGATGACATCTCCTATACATCACTTTTACCCCCCGACGCTCCTTCTGGGAGAACAACCCTGTCAGTGAGTCAGTGAGTGAGTCAGTCAGTCAGTCAGTCAGTACATGGGTTTGTAGCTTTATATAGTATAACTAGATGTCGCGTGGTTCGCTCGCAGCAAGCTGCTCGCGTGTCTTGTTTTCCCGCCATTTTTTTACCGCGATAGAATTTGACCAAGACTAAAATAGGTCTCGTGAAATCAAAAAGTTCTAGCTGCTATAGTTTTGCCAGGCCGAAGGGTGTCTCCCTGATGCGGAGCAGTTTTCCGAGATGACGTTCCGATCACACCCCTATACATATTTTTTACACCCGAGACATTTTCTGGAAATACAAAAATTTATATGGCGGCCATCTTGTTTTCGGCCATTTTGTTTTTTTTTTTTTTCACGGGCGATAAAATTTGACCAAGATTTAAATAGGTTTCGTGAAAACAGAAATGTTCTAGGTGCGATAGTTTCGCCAGGCCGTAGGGTGTCTGCCTGATGCGGAGCAGTTTTCGAAAACCTTGAAGTATACTCGTACTCTACATGACGTTCCGATCAAAACCTTTATACATAATTTTTATACCTGAGGCATTTTCAGGAAAAACGAAAAATTTGTATGGCGGCCATCTTGATTTTCGGCCATTTTGTTTTTTTTTGACCAGCGATAAAATTTGACAAAGATTTAAATAGGTATCGTGAAAACAAAAATGTTCTAGGTGCGATAGTTTTCCCAGGCCGTAGGGTGCCGCCCTGATGCGGAGCAGTTTTTGAAGGTCGGGAAGTATTTCCATACTCAATATGACATTTTGATCTCATCCCTCTTACATCATATTCACCCCGAGGCATTTTCGAGAAAAACGAAAATTTTGTATGGCGGCCATCTTGTTTTTCCGCCATTTTGATTTATTTTCAGCTGTGATAAAATTCGACCAAGATTATAATAGGCCTGGTGGAAAAAATAATGTTCTAGGTGCGATAGTTTGGCCAGGCCGTAGGGTGTCTCCCTGATGCGGAGCAGATTTGAAGATAGAGAAGTGTCTCCATACTCAACAAGACACTCCGATTACACTCCCATACACAATTTTTACCCCTGAGACATTTTCCGGAAAAACAAAATTTTGTATGGCGGCCATCTTGTTTTTCCGCCATTTTGATTTTTTTTCACAGACAATAGAATTTGACCAAGATTTAAATAGGTTTTGCGAAAAAAAATTTGATCCAGGTATAATAGTTGCGCCAGACTGTAGGGTGTCTCCCTGATGCGGAGCAGTTTTCCAAGATCTGGAAGTTTTCCCATACTCATCGGAAGATCTCGATCACACCCCCCATACATCATTTTGACCCTCCGACGCTCCTTCTGGGAGAACAACCCTGTCAGTGAGTCAGTCAGTCAGTCAGTCAATAGGTACATGGGTTTGTAGCTATATATATTATAATAATAATAATAATAATTATAATAATAATAATAATTATATTATATAAAGCTACAAACCCACTGACTGACTGACTGACTCACTGACTCACTGACAGGGTTGTTCTCCCAGAAGGAGTGTCGGGGGGTAAAAGTGATGTATGGGGGATGTCATCCAAATCTTCCGATGAGTATGGGAAAACTTCCAGATCTTGGAAAACTGCTCCGCATCAGGGAGAGACCCTACGGCCTGGCGCAACTATCGCACCTGGAATGATTCTTATTTCACAAAACCTATTTAAATCTTGGTCAAATTCTATAGTAGTTGAAAAAAAATCAAAATGGCGGAAAAACAAGATGGCCGCCATACAAAATTTTGTTTTTTCAGAAAATGCATCGGGAGTAAAAACTGTGTATGGGGATGTAATCGGAACGTCTTGTGGAGTATGAAAACACTTCTCTATCTTCAAAATCTGCTCCGCATCAGGGAGACACCCTACGGCCTGGCAAAACTATAAAACCTGGAGCAATTTTTCTTTCGCGAAACATATTTAAATCTTGGTCAAATCTAATCCCTGGTGAAAAAAAACCAAAATGGCGGAAAAACAAGATGGCCGCCATACCAAATTTTCGTTTTTCCTGAAAATGCCTCGAGGGTAAAAATTATTTATGGGGGTGTGATCGTAACGTCATGTCGAGTATAAAAGTATGTCTGGGTTTTCGATAGCTGCTCCGCATCAGGGAGACACCCTACGGCCTGGCGAAACTACAGCACCTGGAACTTTTTTATTTTCACGAAACCTATTTAAATCTTGGTCAAATTTTATTGCTGGTGAAAAAAAAAACAAAATGGCCGAAAATCAAGATGGCCGCCATACAAATTTTTCGTTTTTCCTGAAAATGCCTCGGGGGTAAAAATGATGTATAGGAATGTGATCGGATCGTCATGTTGAGTATTTCAATTTTGCTCGATCTTGAAAAACTGCTCCGCATCAGGGAGACACCCTACGGCCTGGCGCAACTATCGCACCTAGAACGATTCTTTTTCCACAAAACCTATTTAAATCTTAGTCGAATCCAATTGCCGGTGAAAAAAAATCAAAATGGCGGAAAAACAAGATGGCCGCCATACAAAATTTCGTTTTTCCAGAAAATGTCTCGGAGGTAAAAATGATGTATGGGAGGTGTGATCGAAACGTCAAGCTGAGTATGGAAAAACTATTCGATCTTGAAAAACTGCTCCGCATCAGGGAGACACCCTACGGCCTGGCAAAACTATCACACCTGTACCAATTTTTTTTTCATAAACCTTATTTAAACCTTGGTCAAATTTTATCGCCAGTGAAAAAAAATCAAAATGGCGGAAAAGCAAGATGGCCGCCATACAAAATTTTCGGATTTCTCGAAAATGCCTCGGGGGTAAATATGATGTATGAGGGATGTGGTCAAAATGTCATCTTGGAAAACTGCTCCGCATCAGGGAGAGACCCTACGGCCTGGCAAAACTATAGCACCTAGAACTTTTTTGATTTCACGAGACCTATTCAAGTCTTGGTCAAATTCTATCGCGGTAAAAAAATGGCGGGAAAACAAGACACGCGAGCAGCTTGCTGCGAGCGAACCACGCGACATCTAGTAATAATATATATAGCTGCAAACCCATTGACTCACTGACATAATTGTTCTCCCAGAAGGAGCGTCGGGGGGTAAAAATAATGTATGAGAAAAGTGATCGTGACCTCCCGGTGAGTATGGGAAAACTTCCAGATCTTGGAAAACTGCTCCGCATCAGGGAGACACCCTACAGTCTGGCGAAACTATTGCACCTGGAACGATTCTTTTTTCACGAAACCTATTTAATTCTTGGTCAAATTCAATCACCGTTGAAAAAAAATCAAAATGGCGGAAAAACAAGATGGCCGCCATACAAAATTTCTTTTTTCAAGAAAATGTCTCGGAGGTAAAAATGATGTATGAGAGGTGTGATCGAAACGTCAAGCTGAGTATGGAAAAACTGTTCGATCTTGAAAAACTGCTCCGCATCAGGGAGACACCCTACAGCCTGGCAAAACTATAAAACCTGGAGCAATTTTTTTTTCGCATAACATATTTAAATCTTGGTCGAATCCAATCGCCGGTGAAAAAAAACCAAAATGGCGGAAAAACAAGATGGCCGCCATACAAAATTTTGTTTTTCCAGAAAATGTCTCGTTGGTAAAAACTGTGTATGGGGTTGTAATCGGAACATCCCGTTGACTATGGAAATTTTTCTTGATCTTGAAAAACTGCTCAGCATCAGGGAGACACCCTACGGCCTGGCAAAACTATAAAACCTGGAGCAATTTTTCTTTCGCGAAACATATTTAAATTTTGGTCAAGTCCAATCCCCGGTGAAAAAAAACCAAAATGGCGGAAAAACAAGATGGCCGCCATACAAAATTTTCGTTTTTCCCGAAAATGCCTCGGGAGTAAAAATGATGTATGAGGAATGTGATCGAAACATCATGTTGAGTATGGAAATACTTTTCGATCTTCGAAAGCTACCCCGCATCAGGGAGACACCCTACAGCCTGGCGAAACTATCGCACCTGGAACTTTTTTGTTTTCACGAAGCCTATTAAAGTCTTGGTCAAATTTTATCGCCAGTGAAAAAAAAACAAAATGGCCGAAAAACAAGATGGCCGCCATAAAAATTTTTCGTTTTTCCAGAAAATGTCTCGGGTGTAAAAATGATGTTTAGGGGTGTGATCGGAACGTCATCTTGGAAAACTGCTCCGCATCAGGGAGACACCCCACGGCCTGGCAAAACTATAGCACCTAGAACTTTTTTGATTTCACGAAATAAATTTAAATCTTGGTCAAATGCAATTACCGTTGAAAAAAAAATCAAAATGGCGGAAAAACAAGATGGCCGCAATACAAAATTTTTGTTTTTCCCGAAAATGTCTCGGGTGTAAAAATGATGTATAAGGGTGTGATCGGAACGTCATCTTTGAAAACTGCTCCGCGTCAGGGAGTCACCCTACGGCCTGGCAAAACTATAGCACCTAGAACTTTTTGTATTTCACGAGACATATTCGAGTCTTGGTCAAATTCAATCGCCGGCAAAAAACAAGATGGCCGCCATACAAAGCTTCGAACTAATACAGGACACGCGAGCAGCTTGCTGCGAGCGAACCACGCGACATCTAGCCAAGCCAAGCTGCTCGCGTGTCCTGTATTAGTTCGAAGCTTTGTATGGCGGCCATCTTGTTTTCGTGAAATCAAAAAAGTTCTAGGTGCTATAGTTTTGCCAGGCCGTAGGGTGTCTCCTTGATGCGGAGCAGTTTTCCAAGATGACGTTCCGATCACACCCCTATACATCACTTTTACACCCGAGACATTTTCTGTAAAAACAAAAATTTATATGGCGGCCATCTTGTTTTTCGGCCATTTTGTTTTTTTTTCACCGGCGATAGAATTTGACCAAGACTAAAATAGGTCTCGTGAAATCAAACAAGTTCTAGGTGCTATAGTTTTGACAGGCCGTAGGGTAACCCCTGATGCGGAGCAGTTTTCAAAGATGACGTTCCGATCACATCCCTATGCATATTTTTTACCTCTGAGACATTTTCTAGAAAAACAAAATTTTGTATGGCGGCCATCTTGTTTTTCCGCCATTTTGTTTTTATTTCACCGGTAATAAAATTTGACCAAGATTTAAATAGGTTTCGTGAAAACAAAAAAGTTCCAGGTGCGATAGTTTTCCCAGGCCGTAGGGTGTCTCCCTGATGCGGAGCAGATTTCAAAGATCGAGAAGTACTTCCATACTCAACATGACATTCCGATTACACCCCCATACATTGTTTTTACCTCTAAGACATTTTTCTGAAAAAACAAAATTTTGTATGGCGGCCATCTTGTTTTTCCGCCATTTTGATTTTTTTTCACCGACAATACAATTTGACCAAGATTTAAATAGGTTTTGCGAAAAAAAATTTGATCCAGGTATAATAGTTGCGCCAGACTGTAGGGTGTCTCCCTGATGCGGAGCAGTTTTCCAAGATCTGGAAGTTTTCCCATACTCAACGGGAGGTCCCGATCACACCCCCCATACATCATTTTGACCTCCTGACGCTCCTTCTGGGAGAACAATTATGTCAGTGAGTGAGTCAGTCAGTCAGTCAGTCAGTCAGTACATGGGTTTGTAGCTATATATAATATAATAACTAGATGTCGCGTGGTTCGCTCGCAGCAAGCTGCTCGCGTGTCTTGTTTTCCCGCCATTTTTTTACCGCGATAGAATTTGACCAAGACTTAAATAGGTGTTGTGAAATCAAAAAAGTTCTAGGTGCTATAGTTTTGCCAGGCCGTAGGGTGTCTCCCTGATGCGGAGCAGTTTTCCAAGATGACGTTCCGATAACACCTTTATACATCGTTTTTACACCCGAGACATTTTCTAGACAAAAAAAAATTGTATGGCGGCCATCTTGTTTTTCGGCCATTTTGTTTTTTTTTCACCGGTGATAAAATTTGACCAAAATTTAAATAGGTTTTGTGAAAACAAAAAAGGGCCAGATGCGATAGTTTCGGCAGGCCGTAGGGTACCGCCCCGATGCGGAGCAGCTTTCAAAGATCGAGAAGTATTTCCATACTCCACAAGACGTTCCGATTATAACCCTATACACAGTTATTTTCCCCGAGACATTTTCTAGAAAAACAAAATTTTGTATGGCGGCCATCTTGTTTTTCCGCCATTTTGATTTTTTTTCAACTACGATAGAATTTGACCAAGAATTAAATAGGTTTTGTGAAAAAAGAATCGTTCCAGGTGCGATAGATTAGCCAGGCCGTGGGGTGTCTCCCTGATGCGGAGCAGATTTCAAAAATGGAGAAGTACTTTCATACTCGACATGACGTTCCGATCACATTCCTATACATCATTTTACCCCCGAGGCATTTTCAGAAAAAACGAAAAATTTGTATGGCGGCCATCTTGATTTTCCGCCATTTTGATTTTTTTTGACCATCGATAAAATTTGACCAAGGTTTGATTAAGATTTATGAAAAAAAAAATTGGTTCAGGTGCGATAGTTTTGCCAGGCCGTAGGGTGTCTCCCTGATGCGGAGCAGCTTTTGAAGATCGAAAAGTATTTCCATACTCAACATGATGTTTCGATCACATTCCTCATACATCATTTTTACCACCGAGGCATTTTCGGGAAAAACGAAAATTTTGTATGGCGGCCATCTTGTTTTTCCGCCATTTTGATTTTTTTTCACCGACAATAGAATTTGACCAAGATTTAAATAGGTTTTGCGAAAAAAAATTTGATCCAGGTATAATAGTTGCGCCAGACTGTAGGGTGTCTACCTGATGCGGAGCAGTTTTCCAAGATCTGGAAGTTTTCCCATACTCATCGGAAGATCTTGATCACATCTCCCATACATCATTTTTACCCCCCGGCGCTCCTTCTGGGAGAACAACCCTGTCAGTGAGTCAGTCAGTCAGTCAGTCAGTCAGTCAGTACATGGATTTGTAGCTTTATATAATATAATAACTAGATGTCGCGTGGTTCGCTCGCAGCAAGCTGCTCGCGTGTCTTGTTTTCCCGCCATTTTTTTACCGCGATAAAATTTGACCAAGACTAAAATAGGTCTTGTGAAATCAAAAAAAATCTAGGTGCTATAGTTTTGCCAGGCCGTAGGGTGTCTCCCTGATGCGGAGCAGTTTTCCAAGATGACGTTCCGATCATCAATTTTACCTCTGAGACATTTTCTGAAAAAACAAAAATTTGTATGGCGGCCATCTTGTTTTTCGGCCATTTTGTTTTTTTTTTTCACCAGGGAAAAATTTGACCAAGAATTAAATAGGTTTCGTGAAAACAAAAAAGGTCCAGATGCGATAGTTTCGCCAGGCCGTAGGGTGTCTCCCTGATGCGGAGCAGTTTTCCAAGATGACGTTCCGATCACACCCCTATACATCATTTTTACACCCGAGACATTTTCTGGAAAAACAAAAATTTATATGGCGGCCATCTTGTTTTTCGGCCATTTTGTTTTTTTTTTCACCGGCGATAAAATTTGACCAAGATTTAAATAGGTTTCGTGAAATCAAAAATGTTCCAGGTGCGATAGTTTTGCCAGGCCGTAGGGTGTCTCCCTGATGCGGAGCAGTTTTTCAAGATCGAGCTGTATTGAAATACTCAACATGACGATCCGATCACATCCCTATACATCATTTTTACCCCCGAGGCATTTTCAGAAAAAACGAAAAATTTGTATGGCGGCCATCTTGATTTTCCGCCATTTTGGTTTTTTTTCAACGACGATAAAATTTGACCAACATTTAAATAGGTTCTGTGAAAAAATAATCGTTCCAAGTGCGATAGTTTTGCCAGGCCGTAGGGTGCCGCCCTGATGCGGAGCAGTTTTCAAAGATTGAGAACATTTTCCGTACTCGACAAGACACTCCGATTACACTTCCATACATCATTTTTACCCCCGAGGCATTTGCGGGAAAAACGAAAAATTTGTATGGCGGCCATCTTGTTTTTCCGCCATTTTGATTTTTTTTCACCGGCGATTGGATTTGACCAAGATTTAAATACGTTGTGCGAAAAAATCATTGTTCCAGGTGCGATAGGTTAGCCAGGCCGTAGGGTGTCTCCCTGATGCGGAGCAGTTTTTCAAGATTGAGAAGTACTTTTATACTCAACAAGACGTTCCGATTACAATCCTATACACAGTTTTTACCCGCGAGACATTTTCTGGAAAAACAAAACTTTGTATGGCGGCCATCTTGTTTTTCCGCCATTTTGATTTTTTTTCACCCACAATAGAATTTGACCAAGATTTAAGTAGGTATTGTGAAAAAAGAATCGATCCAGGTGTGATAGTTTCGCCAGACTGTAGGGCGTCTCCCTGATGCGGAGCAGTTTTCCAAGATCTGGAAGTTTTCCCATACTCACCCGGAGATCCCGATCACACCCCCCATACATCATTTTCACCCCCCGACGCTCCTTCTGGGAGAACAACCCTGTCAGTGAGTCAGTGAGTCAGTCAGTCAGTACATGGGTTTGTAGCTATATATATTATATATATATATATATATATATATATATATATATATATATATATATATATATATATATATATATATATATATATATATAATCGTCACTGGAAAGGCAAAATTACGTAAGCGCCAAAAGGCCGTTTCGAGAAAAAGCCGTTTAAAGTTTCATTTTTTCGTTTTTTTATCATAACTTTTTACCCAATTATCCAATTTAGATGATGTCAATGTAAGGTTACATTGTTTTTTAATTGTCTATGTCCAACAATACATATCATAACAGTTGGATTGCTATTTTAGGATATAGTGGCGCTTACGTAAAAATGACTTCAGTTTACAGTAAAGCAAATTTACTTAACCGCCATCTGGTTAAAATATTATTTGGAAGCAAAATTACTTACAGCTCTTACGACAATGCATACGAGAACGACAATATTTCTTTAAATATAATAATACTGTAATGTTAGCGGAGTAAAAGTTACTGTAACGACTTTTACACATCTGCTTTCATTATGTAAAAATTGCGTAAAAAGTGATCGATTGATTATGTCAGTTCACCAAAGATTCTTTAAAGTAAGTTTTTGTAATATCTTACATGGGTAAAAAGACGTAAGAGACAAATAATTATTCTTAATACCTCCTTAAATTACTTATTACTTCAATTGATTTATAAAAATAGCTGTTAAAATACTGAAGTGCCAGAAATAAAGTTTCATAAAATATAAATAATAGCGTACAACCCGTTATCTGTTTGGAAAAGTTTCTTTTTAACACTTTCAAAGACAGAACGTATACCGACGTTCTGATTCCAAGGTGTCATACTACTTATTATGAACCACCAATGACCCATGGTCTCTGTCCGTGAAAGGGTTAAACGGTTTTATTTAGCTAAACCCGTACGGTATTTATTTGTATCAAAATTAGAAATTGCAATTTAAGTACCTTCCTGTTGTCAGATTGATCTGAAATTTGGTACACACCTTTAATTCCGATGTCAGTACAATATAATAAAATCAATAACATTATAAATCTAAGATGGCAGCCGGTACATAATGGGAGATTACATATTTTTCCAAACCCCCTCAATATGGGTATCAAATGAAATAGCTACACAAGTAGAATACTGTGATTATGTCAAAATTTCAAATCCAAGATGGACGATATTACAAAATGACTGAAAGAAGGATGTTGCCCTTAATTTTGTCATTGGCATCCACCGTTCATAATATGCAGGGCAGCACAGTGGATCGCTGGGTAATGATGCCGCCGACGAACTGGCAAGGAGAGGATCAGACACCAGGGTATATGGACCCGAACCAATCCTGCCGATACCTTTCAGTCAGTTACGCTCGTGGCTACGGGACCATACCCAGCAACTACACAACTACAGATGGGCACAGCAGCCCACATGCAGACAGTCGAAGGATATCATGCCTATGATATCCAATTCACTCGCCGACTGCTTCGCTTAAACCGCAATGACCTCCGAATAGTAGTGGGCAGTATAACGGGTCACTGCCCACTCAACAAGCACCTATTTAACTTAGGGATAACGGACAGCCCACTTTGCAGAGGCTGTCTGGACGCAAAAGAAACTGCCCCCCCATGTAATCCTGGAATGCACGGGATTATCAGCACAACGGGTAAAAATCCTCAAAGGAATGGGGTCGCTCCGCGAAACCTGTGAAATCCCCAGGAGGCTTCTGAGCTTCTGGAAGGAGATAGGTTGGCTTACGTAGTCAACAATTACACGCATAATGGGCCACCTTAGAGTCTAAATGCGGAAAACAGAGCCCACTAACATAACATAACATATGCAGGGCAGCACAGTCGACCATGCAGTAATATATTTGGGCTCAAAATTGTTTGAATTAGGACAAGCATACGTGCCTCTAAGTCAAGTCAAGTCTCTGGAAGGGTCAAGTCTTTTTAATTCCTCAATATTTTTTTAATTCCTCAATAATTCCCCTTATTGTTTTTCAAAGTATTTACCACGAAGTTTAATACACTTTTCCATTCGCTCGAACCAGGTATTATTTAACATTTATTCCACTCCAAAGTAGAGGTGTTCAAAATGGCTGACTTGAAAGCGTTGGCCGCTTCTTCACCGCACTGGAACCTTTGACCGCGAAGAGTTTCTTTTTTAATTTTATGAAATGTAAAGAAATCATTGGAGCTTAGGTCAGGACTGTATGGAGGATGGTCAAGAATTTCTACGTTTTCCTGCTTCAAATAATCGTTTGACGAGCGGTGTGTGAGCTTGCATTGTCATGGTGCAGCATCCTGCACCCCTGCGCATCATCATGCGTCGCTTTGGGTTAGATTTTCGAAGTTCGGCGATGACTTGTGGTAAACAAATTGAGGTATACCAATCCGCATTAACCGTCCAACGATCTTCAAGTGCAATTGTCGCAACATGACCGATTTTCTCCACGAAGGTAGCCACCATCTTCTTTGAAGTGCTTCGAGAGCGAACAACTTTAGTCGGCTTTGACTCGTTTTGGAAGACCCAAACTGTGGATTGTTGTTTGGAATCAGGATAATAGCATAAATCCAAGATTCGTCACCACTGATGATGTGGTACACGTGATTTGACTCTCCTCGGTTGAACCTCTGAAGAGTTTTCTTACACCATCTGACGCGGGCTACCTTATGATCGTCAGAAAATGCGGGATGTAACGGCAAACTAGTTTCCTCACACCAAGTGCGTCATGTAATATCGTTTAAATGGTTGTCCCTGAAATGCCTAATAAAGACAACTAATCCTCAAAAATCGTCATGTGACATACCGGGAATAGAGATTCATTTTCGGACGTGACCTGACAGATTCAAACCAACGCTGTGACTAAGCAATTGCATTAATCCTAATGCTTTCAATTGTTTTGATATTTGAAATTCCAACAAATTTGTATTTTGAATTCTCAATTCAAAATTGGCGCTAAATATGCAAATGACAGAACTTAAAAAGTATAACAAAGTCGCTTTTTCTGTCCCTATATCCCTATGTACGCTTAAATCTTTAAAATTGCGCAACGGATTTTGATGCAATTTTCTTTAATAGATAGAGTGATTCAAGAGGAAAGTTTATAGGTATGTATAATAACATCCAATAAATAGTGTAGAAATACTGTTATTTTTGAGGATTTTAATGTGATGTCGTAAATAATTTCATTTTTCCTCAGCATTGCACTCGAGCAAAGCCGGGTGGGTCGCTAATAAATTATAAAATCGTTATAAATCGCTAAAATAGTTTTACTTTTAGATCTATTGTTAAAAAATAACTTCCTGGGAAACTTACTGCTAGCCCACAAACTTGCTTAATAACAGCATAAAAATGCGAAGGCAAATTTACGTACACGCCTTACTTATTCTAAATACTGTAAGTCAAAATTACTTATTCGCCATTCACTGCATAAACATGCTAAGGCATTTTTTTCTTATACGCCTTACTTATTTTAAAAGCTGTAAATAAAAATGACTTATAAATAGTCTATTTTTTATTTTCAGTAGTTCAAAATTACTAATAAAATGATACTTTTCAAACTATAGAATGCCAAATTTACTTAAAGTTAATATGTAGTTATTATATAGGAACACAATATTACTTATACACCAGTCACGAAAAAAACACCAAAATCTTGTCGTTTAAGAAACTGGAATTGAAAAAAGTCAACTATTTTTAAATTTACGTAAGCGCCAAAAAAGTGCTCGTATCGCAATGCTACCCAGACAGATCGACGCAGAATGAAACGCTGATTCCGAATATATAAAAAACCCAAAATACCTATTTTGGCGCTTACGTAATTTTGCCTTTCCAGTGACGATAATAACTAGATGGTGCTAAGTGCGCTCGCTGCTAAAGCAGCTTCGCGGGCGTTGTATGTGGATTGACGTTTTGGTATAGTTTGTTTCGCATCACAGATTTGTAATAAATATTAAGACAGACACAGAAAGAAATAAAAAAAATATGTAGGATATTGTTGGTTTATATTATGTTATCAAAAAATAAAAATATAACATTATATTCTCTCTCTCTCCCTTGCATTGTTCCCATATGGTGGTGGGGTCTTTTTTCCGAGTCTTTTCCTTCCACTTCGCTCTGTTGGATCTGTATCTGTATCGTCTGCGGAAACATTGCAGGAACAAAGATCTTTTTTGATGACATCTGCTTCTTTGCCTTCTGTATTTCCTGTTAAAAATAAAATAATATTAATTTATTTATAATAACGTATATTTATAATAACGTATATATATAAAATCATTTTCTTAGTCGATAGCGATACGTTTTTGCCAAAGTGGTCATGGTCGTCATGTAACGTACCTAGATTCTTGTCACTATTGATTGCTGGCTGTCACACTGCTGCATTCATTGAAGAAGCTACCGACATCAGGCTTGGTTGATATAATACTATTGTATTAATAATCTCCTACGCAGTTTTTTGCCTTCTGCATTTCCTGTAAATAAAATATATATTAAATATTATATATAATTTCTTTTCCTTGGTCGATAGCGATACGTCTTTGCCAAAATAGTCGTGGTCGTCATGTAACGTACCTCGATATCTTGTAACTTTTGATTGCTGGCTGTCACACTGCTGCGTGCATTGAAGGACTTCAGGCTTGGTCGATTTTATTCTATTACAATCATAATCTCCTACACAGTTTATTGCACTCTGCATTTCCTGTGAATAAAATATTATTATTATTTTTTCCATAGTCTATAGCGATACGTTTATGCCAAAGTGGTCGTGATCGTCATGTAACGTACCTCGACATCTTGTTACTTTTGATTGCTGGCTGTCACACTGCTGCATTCTTTGAATGAGCGGCCAACATCAGGCTTAGTTTATATAATACTATTGTATTAATGATCTCCTACGCAGTTTTTTGCCTTTTGCATTTCCTGTAAATAAAATATATAATTAAATATTATATGTAATTTATTTTCCTTAGTCGATAGCTTTACGTTTTTGCCAAAATAGTTGTGGTCGTCATGTAACGTACCTCGATATCTTGTAACTTTTGATTGCTGGCTGTCACACTGCTGCATTCATTGAAGGGGCTGCTGACTTCAGGCTTGGTCGATTTTATTCTATTGCAATCATGAACTTCTACACAGTTTATTGCCATCTGCATTTCCTGTAAATAAAATATATATTTTTTTTTTCCTTAGTCTATAGCGATACGTTTTTGCCAAAGTGACGTACCTCGATATCTTGTTACTTTTGATTGCTGGCTGTCACACTGCTGCATTCTTTGAATGAGCGGCCAACATCAGGCTTGGTTTATACAGGGTGTAACGGAACGGGGGTATCAACCCGAAGTGTGCCTACTCTGTCACTATCTACAAATCACATGCGAGAGTATTGGCCGCCTAAATTCATATTTGCATTAGTTATGAGCAATTGAATTCCAGGTCTTCATGTAATAAATTCAAATTTGCACAACACTACGTAGCAATCAGCTGTTCAAGGTATTTAACTTTTGAGTGAACAGCTACCACCTCTTTTATTTATGCCTGCCCTAGTAAAGGGTAAACGTGCCAGTGATGGCCATATTAATCAATATTTTTTAAATTGTTTTGTTTCATCCTTGTGAGGCCAAGATTTCCAGACACAATATTTAAAAAAACAATGGGCTTTGGTCCCGGTTACTGCTTACTGATGTAATAAGTAGTCGTTACATGAGCCATGTCAGGGGCATTTGGCGGCTCAATAATAACCCTCGCACCAGGATTGACGAGGTTGGTTATCCTTATCCACCGCACAACCAATAGGATAGAACAAGATGTGAACATACATAAATCACGGCTTTATCCCTAATGGACCAGACAGAGCTACAAGTAATTACACATATCTAATATCACACTTACTGCGCTACTGAGGTGGGCAGAGTCACTTTGTTGTACAAGTTTTGTCCAAAAATGTAGTCGATTACCTACATTAATAGTTGATAAAGAAATGTACTTTACAATGCATCTCGTCTCCTTGTGTAGTATGCTTTATTTTATGATTACGTAATATCAGGCTCCCTTAACACCGTCATCCAGGTCAAATGGGCATCACGCTAGCGGCCAATGCGTTCATGGCTAGCTAAGTACGGGACAGTTTCATTAGAATACTTTCAGAGTTTTGCAGGCCCTAAACAACTACTACTACTCATACACAGTTACCACCAATCACTGACTAAGATGTGCAAGTACTAACACCTCACTTTACAATGGATCAAAGGACACAGCGATTCAAGAGGTAACGACGCGGCGGACGAGTTGGCCAGAAGGGGAACGGGAGGTAACAGCCATCGGAACCGATATTGCCGATCTCATTCGGACAGGTCCGCTCGCTGCTACGAACGAGAGCAGCCAACAAACACACCTTTTTTTGACGTGACTTATCGAAGATTTGCCGCAAATGACATTAACTACTTGGCCGGACAAATGGGGAGTGCTGAAGGCTCTCACCCGGTGCAACGTTTAAGACAACAGGCCTGAGGGTGCCCAGTTGAGCGCGAACCTCGGCTCAGGGCGTCGTCTGAGAGGAAAAATATTTGAAAGAATTAAACGACCCTAGTAAGTCGATAGCGATAAGCGCTGATTGAGGGAAGTCGTCGACCACGCCGGCGGTGTCGGTATCGGGGTCCTGAAATGTTTATTGTCGCGAGCTGATTGGCTGATTCTATGGCTAGAGTAATCGGGTCGTCGGGATCGTATTACATACTTCGGACGCCGATGCTATTCAGTACCGTTTCTAAGCGGGATGTATTCGGAAGCCGCAACTACCAGGGGATTTGGTTGGTGCGGAGCAGAATCGAAAAAACTGCAGTAGTTGGCAGACTTAGGTCAATGTGCAGATTTTCATTGCGAAGGAACCACGAACGATTTTGTATTTCCTGTAGACGGTGGATTTGAGAGAGACTCGCGTGAGCGAAAACTACCCCTGCATAGGTCATGATCGGACGGATGCAAGTCGTGTAGATTCCTAAGGGATAATTTACTACGCTTGTTAAGGAGACAATGAACACGGCCCATTACAAACGTGGCGCGATCGCGCACACGTTTGATATGGGCCTTGAAAGTAAGACGTCTATCTAAGACTACGCAGAGATATTTGACTTGCTCCTCCCAAGGGAAACGGCTTGCC
This sequence comes from Pectinophora gossypiella, assembly GCF_024362695.1. Classification (NCBI taxonomy): domain Eukaryota; kingdom Metazoa; phylum Arthropoda; class Insecta; order Lepidoptera; family Gelechiidae; genus Pectinophora; species Pectinophora gossypiella. The sequence continues at coordinate 524,784 of NW_026063251.1, forward strand.
AGAAATCTTGATGACTTAAGTTGACAGCGTGACCGTGACGTATTATAATAGCCCTTTGAAAAGTACACCGCTGCACTTTTCTCCGGGTTTACCTTGATTCTCCATTTGCGAAACTACTTGCCCAAGGCATTGGCGCGTTGGAGAATTCCGGTCATCATAACTCGACCGCGGCACGAAGAATAGATGGCTGTATCATCCGCAAATAAAGCTAGTTCGG